>NC_091950.1:269763641-269851258 GCF_031021105.1 Erythrolamprus reginae | reverse complement strand
CATCCTGAGGTCATCTGGTTGTGCTTTATGAATTTTTTGTGGCAAAACTCACGCAAGGCCAACAATGGATTCACTTGACAACTGGAGTGTTCACTTAATGACATTCGCAAAACAAGTTGTAAAATATGGCTGGATCACATGGTGATCTGTTTAACAACTGGCAGGACTTATGACCATGTTTCGGGCTCAATTACAGTTGTAAATTGAGGTCTACATCTATCAGATGCAGATGCCAGCGGCCTCTGGTTAGTATCGTAGACACAAATATCTTTTAACACCTGAAGACTGGTAAAATGGGCATTGCCACTGGCATAATTTACCACATTTTTTTTTATTTTTTAGAAATACGGATGGATGCCTTCAAAAGAACTTGTTGTTTTCAAAGGAACTTGTTATTTTTCTGTAACTTGTTGCTTGTATCCTTATGATTTATATTAATATTGATTGTTTCCTGATTGCTTATTTTATTGTTTCCTGATTGCTTATTTGTACCCTATGACAATCATTAAGTGTTGTACCTCATGATTCTTGACAAATGTATATTTTCTTTTATGTACACTGAGAGCATATGCATCAAAGACAAATTCCTTGTGTGTCCAATCACAGTTGGCCAATAAAGAATTATCTTCTCTTCTGTTCTATCTAAGAAAGTATTGCCATTTATGCTCTTAACCAATCACCATCATTAAATGGGGGCTGAAAAGTGCTCCATCTGTTCTGGAAGTGCCTTTAGAGACCAGCCATCTAGGCCCTTGAAAAGTTATCCAACCCCTGCATTTGATTCATGTTTTCTTTAATTATGGAGGATTAAGATAGCCATTTTTGTATTGCCAAACAAGAAAAGATATTACTCAAAGAACACACTTTTTTCGTATAAAAACATACAGTATGCACAGATGTCAATGATGTCAATTATGTATTGCAAGTTTGTGTATATTGTAAAATCATTGTAGCAAAGGTAATTATGGCCTTCGACCTTCTTCGCCTAGCACAAATGATGGATCACCCACTAAGAAACAGGATACTTCCATTCTGAGGAGGAGTAACTTAGAGAAATGTCCTTGTATAACATGTTAATTTGAAATGAGGAAATGGAATGACATGTACCCAAAATTGAACAGGAAGTCACAAGGCTTGGCAACAGAGGTAGAATGACCCAATATAGATAAATAGCAAAAAGTACAACTAGGGCAGAAGGACACGTAGGCTTGAGCAAGCTCTAGGGGGCAATTGGACACGTTGACTTAAGCAAGGTATAACTCCATAGAAGGTAATGAGAACGGATGGATTTTTATGCAATTTTCCTCCCTTTTTTCTGGCATCCAATTGCCTAAATGATCATGCTTTGCTGCTGTTTGTGGTCTCGGTTCCTTTAGTGGCTGGGACCATTTGGCTGAAGTGGTTCAATAAAGGTTTTGCGAAAGGCCATCGCTCGTGTCTGGCTCTGATTGGCCAGGATGAACTGACCCATTTTGGGGACAACCCTACCAACTTAAAAGCGATTTGGAGGCCACTAATGCTCTCCCACTTATGGTTCTTAATAGTTTAGCCAGACTGAGACTCAGCTAATCCATGATTATGTATTAATTAATAAGGTACAGATACATTCTCTACAACATGAAATCTACCTTTACATATAACTAGCCATGCTGTGGGGTTAAGGAAGGAATTACTAAATGGAATACATTTCAAACAAATGTTTGCAAAGAGATACAAACAAGATATTTTTGAGATCCAAGAAGAACATCCCTGATAGTGCAAGAAAGATAGGAATTTTCTAATCTTTCTAACCCTTAATTGCTGCTAACAGCTCTTCAAGGTGTCAAAACTCAACTTGTTCATAACTTCTCACTGTTATTCCATTTTTAAATAATCCATAGGGCCCTGCAGTGATCTGGATTCAAAAGGCAAACTGTGATTTGAGGCACATTTGAGTTTGCACATAGCACCTGTTGGGAACACATTAGCGTGATGATGAAAACTGCCCACCCACACTCTGAATCATTTTTTGCCCTTTGAATCCAGATAGCTATAAATCCTTTGCAAAAGTACATGTTAATAAAAAATATATAGAAGTTCAGTTAAGAATGTCTCAGCTATTTATATCGAAAGATAATAATCTTATCTGCAAACAAGGAGAAACACTTCTGCTCAAATTTATTTATTTACTTACTTACTTACTTACTGACTTACTTACTTACTTACTTACCTACTTATTTATTTATTTTGTATGCCACCCCTCTCCGAACACTTGGGGTGGCTCACAGCAAGTAAAAAAACAGGACAATAATATGAATCCAATTAATAATACATTAAAACAACCGTTAAATTCAATTAAATGAAAACCTATCAAACCAATCGTTCAACTATCATACTGAAAACATTCATTGGTCAGGGGAAAGATCTAAAAGCCACAAGCCTGGCAGCAAAGATGAATTTTTAAACTCTTTCGGAAGGCGCGGAAGGTGGGGGCAGTGCAAATCTCTGGGGAAAGCTGATTCCAGAGGGCCAGGGCTCCCACAGAGAAGGCTCTTTCCCTAGGTCCTGCCAGCCGACATTGTTTGGTCAATGGGACCCTAAGGAGACCAACTCTGTGGGACCACACTGGTCGCTGGGATTCGTGTAGCAGAAGGTGGTCCTATGCCATGTAGGCCTTTGTAGATCATAACCAACACTTTGAATTGTGTCCGGAAACAGATTGGTAGGCAAGGCAGTCCGCAGAGTGATGGTGAGATGTGGTCATTTCTTGGAAGGCCCAAGACTGCTCGCACAGCTGCATTTTGGACAAGTTGACGTTTCCGAACACTCTTCAGAAGTAGAGAGCATTGCAGTAGTTGAACCACGAAGTGATAAGGGCATGAGTGACCGTGAGAAAAGATTCCCTGTCCAAGTAGGGCTGCAACTGGTGCACTAGGTGAACCCAGGCAAATACCCCCCTCGCCACAGCCGAAATATAGTGTTCTAAACAGTGTTCCCTCTAATTTTTTTGGGGGGTGGGCGGAAAAGTATAGTGTCTGAGCAGCAGTTCCTTCGGGACTGGGCGGCACAGAAATAATAAATAAATAAATAAATAAACAAACAAACAAACAAATAAAAAACCCACCCTGTTTTGCCTCAGAGAATTTCAAAATAAAATACTGTACTGTTTGTCTATAACAGTGAGCTCATAATAGGGCAACTCTATCAATATCAAAATGCCACTTAAATAGTTGAGCTAGTTTCAAACTAGATTTTGATTTTCTTTCTCTCTTCCTTACTCCCATTCTTTTTCTTTCTCTTTTCCTTCCTCTCTTTTTTCTATCTGTTTCTCTCTCTTCCTCTCTTCCTCTCTCTCCTTCCCTCTCACTCTTTCCCTCTCGGCTTCTGGGCAGGTTTGGAAAACTCTGAGTTGATGATGATTTTTAAGTGAGCGATTGCTCACTGCTCAGCTTAGAGGGAACTATGGTTCTAAAGTTAGCTGTGGATCGAGGAGGACGCCCAAGTTGCGAACCCTCTCTGAGGGGGTCAAATCTCTCTCTCTCTCTCTCTCTCTCTCTCTCTCTCTCTCTCTCTCTCTCTCTGTGTGTGTGTGTGTGTATATGTGTATCACATCTGTAAGTTTCTAGTAATATGTAACTTTATTCTTAATATTATAAAATTCGATACATTCAACTATTCTTCTTCATTGTTCAGCTGTTCTGTTTATAGTGGTAATAGGATCTGGGTTGGGTTTTTTAAAAAAACCCCTATTTTCTTAATACATTATTTTGGTGCATTTCAAAGATGTGTATAATATTTTAGACTGATTTCTCACAATGGTTTTTTCTAGGCCAAACCAAAAGATCATGCTGCTCCTTCACTCTCCTCCACAAAATAATTTCACTAAAATGTTGATAGTTTTATCTGTGATTCTTGACTAGCATTCTTTGAATGTATTTTATTTGAAATACATTCAAATGACCAGTTTAATGACCAGTTTAATAGTAATTCATCTACCTGGTGGCATAGAGACAGGAGGGTTGGGGGAGCATATCTCTGAGGTGGTGGAGGGCCAAAAAATTCCGGTGCTGCTGGGGAGAGGCAGATATGGTGGGAACCATAGAGCAGGCTTGAAAGCAATTAAATAAGAATACCAAATTATAATTACATTTTAATTGCTCTAATGGTGTCAAATAAAAACATTTAAGAAATTAACCTGATTGCAATTTAAAATGATTTTTTGACTCCTCTGTGATATGTAGGGCTGGTGGCCTTACATGGCACAGAGAGATAAATTGTCTGTCCCTGTTGTCTCTACCAGCCCCACCATGGCTGATAGGACTATCATGCTTTGGATTTCATCAATAAAGCAATGCTGTCTGATGAGGCCTTCTCTGCTTCCTCTGGGTCCATCCTGTGCATTGACAGTGTTGAGTCTCACTCTTATGACCACACCAGCTGCCTCTTGTCTCTGATTGGCTCAGATGCAGGCAGCCAGCAAGCTGGAAAACAAAGCCCTGCTATTGGTTTAAAGCTTGACAGCTCACTATAAAAGGAGGCTGTCAAGCCCCTGTTCTCTGTTTGTGCTGTTGGTGCTGAAATAAAGCCTGCTGTTAGTTAATATTGAGTCTGCCTCATTCCAGTCAGCTGCAACTGTCTGACTATTTAACAAATAGCCTCTGAAATACAGACATCCCCAACTCCAGGAGGCTTTTGTGAAGCATTGAAAAACTACCCCATCACCTCCGCTACCTCTCACCAGGTCTGTCCCAGGGTGTTGTGTGCATCTTCATGACCATGTATTTGGAATTAATTGTCCCCTACCTGGTCTGTTTTTTATGCATGAATTATTTTCTCCTTCGATGATTTTTAGTCAGTTAGCAAATAGGTGGCCTTAAAAATCAAAGAAGCAAGAGACTAAATAAATATATGTGGAATCTGATTTAGTCTAAATTATCCCCTTCAAAAAACATTCTAGCACAATGGAGGAATTGATGATGAAGATGGCTGGGCTGGCAGAAGTGGCTAAACCGATGTGTCTAATTAAGGAGGGAATTACAACTACAGTGGTACCTCGTGATACGAACCCCTCGCCATACAAATAATCCGAGATACGAACCTGGGGTTCGGAAATTTTTTGCCTCTTCTTCTGAACTTTTTCCATCTTACGAACCCGCTGCCCGAACGCTGAACCCGGAAGTTCGGCAAAATTTCGGGTTCGGGTGGCCACCGAGAAGCCCCGCTGCCCGGCTGTCACTTTTTGAAACAGCCGGGGGGATACTCGGCGTCCTCCCAAACCCGAACGCCAAACCTGAATTTTTGCCGAACTTCCAGGTTCGGCGTTCAGGAGGCTGCCGAGAAGCCCCGCCGCCTGGCTGTTAGCTTTTCAAAAGAGCCGCGGAGCTGTCTGGCCGGTCGGGAGGCTGAAAAGGAGGTGGGGAATCCCAATAGGGAATTCCATGGGCGGAGCTTTGACATCACAAAGACGTCCTTCCTGGCTGGCCCGACAGAATTGGTTCATCTTAATCTACTTCACAGGATTGTTTTAAAATAAATTGGGATTGTCTGTTGAGAGGGGCCTTCAGAGCCTTCTCAGGATGGAACGGTATGCAATTTACAGTTTAATATTTATTATGTTTGAATTAAGAATTAAGATGGACAACACACAAAGTTTGTGTAGTCCTGCTCCAATTTGTGACTTTATTTATTTAATTAAGCATGGTTTCACCAAGTCTGGATAACCTCACTGACTGAATGAAAGAAGTCTAATCATAATCAACAGACCCTTTATCTTATGAGTGAAACTGTTCTTTTTTAAAAAAAGAAAACTCTTTCAGATCAGGCCACATATAAGTAGAATCATGAACTATAGCAGAACAACCCACAATTTTGTGATCATCTTCAAAACTAACATCTCCCTCATTTGCAATTGCTTTCAGCTTCTTGATCTTCTACTTCTGCTTTTTCATTGTGAGACACTGATAAAATGAGAGCTTCTGTTCTTAACTTTGGCCCAGCTTCGTGCCCAAGCTCTAATTCTACAGAATTATCTTTGCTTATGATAATTCATAACATAATGATTATATTGACTGTACTGTAGTGCTGGAAAAGCAAAAATAACCAATTTATTCACCATCCCTATCACTATCTCTCTTTGGGAGAAACTATCTTACACCATGTAGAGGTGATTCCCTAACAGAAAAGCGAATAATTGAATACAAAATATCTCTTTTTGTAGTGCAATATACATAAATAATTAAAATTCCAGCTGATTTGTTAAACTCAGTGTGATCATTAATTTTAATCAAGCCAGCATGCCTAGAACTATCTGAGTGATTCTTTAATTGTTGAGAGTTCCTTGGGTTTATTATCTCCATTAATTTACATTTGCTGAGAATCACACATCACCTTTTTTGCCTGAAAGAATGACTGCGAAAGAAGACATTCTATGAACATTTGATCTGCTGGAAGAAAATTGGGTCATGGATTCAATAAACAGTTGTCTTTTGCCCTCATGTTGACGGGGCTATGAAATATCACCTACTTCATAGTCTTAACTCAATAAGGCAGAAATTATAAGATTCCAAGATCTTGGATTGAACAGCACTGTGGTCACTACCAACCAGACACAGTGATAATAAATCTGAGCCAAAATATTTTAAATCGTGAAAACCTGCTGCTTCTGGAGAGGAAAAATTAAAATCTTAAATTCAGGAATCAAAAGCATAACATGGTAAGACCTTTTCATAAGTCACAATATTATGGTGTTTAATACATTTTAAAAACCCTTATAAATTTCCAAAGTGCTTTTCCAAAGTGCTTTTCAGGAGGTGAAAAAAAATAGGATAAAAATTAACAAAACACATAACAATCTCATTTCCAGCCAAATAAATCCCCTCTCAGGTCTGAGAGGTTTAGTGAATGATTGCCAACCCCAGCTGCTTGTTCTTTCAGCTTCATATGCCACACAAGGATTTTATGAGAATAAAATAGGCCATTGATTTTAAGTTTTATCCTTCTTCCAAGAATTTAGAGCAGAAAACACAAGTGTTCCATACCATTTGATTCTCTTAATATGAACAGCCCTAGAAGTGGGAATAACAACATACAGATCTTTATAGCAAGCAAATTGCATAATATAGCATTCAGCACAACTTGGATTTGTGTCAGTCATCATGACATGATTGACACAAATCACATAATTGTGATATTTGCCTAAGGACATCAAAATGCCCTGTCGTTCTGACATCATGGCTTGTTTCAGACACCTATGCAGTGGTTCCTCTACCTATGAATACCTCTCCTTATTGTTCTGCCAGGCTTCTCGACACGAGCCCCCAATTAAGTTCAAAAGTAGAAATTCAGACACACACAGTTGTATAGTCAATAACACTGTTTTATCAAAAGGAAAAAAAATGAGCCAAACACACTTTTAGTCAGTCAAAGTGCTCTCCTTCAAAGCAATAGCCTTGAATGTTGTGAAGAACAATAAACAAACACAAAGCAGATAAAAGGCATCTGTAAAGACGTCACAGCAATCCCTCTTCAAGAGTTCTCAGGTCACAAACTTAACTATGATTTAGTTCAAAAGTCCTGGAAACAGTTCAAAGAGTTCTTGTAGAATCTTGATGCAAAGCACACTTCTCTCTTTCACTGAACGGATAAACTTCCACACCCAGATGCAAGAACGCTGGCAATTTAACAGCAGCCCCATTAGCCTAATTACTCCCAGCCACAGGGGATCTCCCTTTTTTCCTATAGTATTTCTGTAGTTGCTCTTTCCTTGACATTGCCCTGTGCCTGTGCACATCTATGAATGTCTCCCTTTCCGCATCCAATGATGATAATGATGATGAATCACTCATGGGGCGACTGTCTAATGGGCTGCCTGTAATTACCTCCTCTGTGGATCCCACTTCACCTTCACTATCTGCTGCAGACGCTTCGCTGTCGGAAGCAGTTGGCAGTAAAACTGGCCTCTGACAATGGGAGGATTCTCCCACATCAACCCCCACAGTCCTTGGAGCAGGAACTGGTCCAGAGCCAACCACAACACTTATGAACTTTTCTAGATAAGAACCAGGTGAAACTGTAACTGGAAAAGGCAGGGAGAATAATAATAATAATAATAATAATAATAATAATAATGATGATGATAATTATAATAATAATAATAATTATTAGTAGTAGTAGTATTATTATTTAGATTGTATGCCGCCCCTCTCTGAAAACTTGGGGCAGCTCACAACAAAATAAACAGTGTACAAATCCAATTTAAAAACAATTTAAAAATCCTTATAGTAAAATAATCACACAATCCAATTAAACCATACACAAATCTTGACAGTTGGAGGATATTCTTTTAGAGGGTTGTTGAAGCTCTTGGAGGTCATTGAAGCACCTCCAAGTACGAAGGAATATACACTGCTCAAAAAAATAAAGGGAACACTTAAACAACACAATATAACTCCAAGTAAACCAAACTTCTGTGAAATCAAACTGTCCACTTAGGAAGCAACACTGACAATCAATTTCACATGCTGTTGTGCACATTCAACTTTGTGCAGGACAAAGTATTCAATGAGAATATTTCATTCATTCAGATCTAGGATTTGTTCTTTGAGAGTTCCCTTAATTTTTTTTGAGCAATATAAATCCTTCCATTCCCCAAGAAACATATTGGATGAAAAGAGAAATGTCTTCAAAAGAAAAAAAAAGAAAGTCCAGTTGCCCCCTGATTTAGGGTGCAACTGATCAGGGTCACAGGTTGAGATGAGGACATCATCAAAATATGGCATGGCACCGGGAATGTTCTGCAACAGGCGTTCCATTACATTCTGGAACAACCCCAGAGCCACGCTGACTCCAAACTGCAGCCCGTGACAGTTAGAAGCTCCTCTATGAAGTGGTCTGTGTCTCAGAAGTAGCGCCATCTACTGGCAACTGCTGATATGCCTGGGCCAGGTTGAGTTTAGCAAACAGGCAGCCAGGGCATAAGAATTGTAGTAGATGGTGCACAATTGGCAAGGGATAGGCCTGGGATGGCAAACCTTTTTTGCCCCAGGTGCCAAAAACATGTGTGCACACACTATCACACATGCATGAGTTCACACACCCATAATTCAATATCTGGGAAGGCAAAAATGTTTTTGCTCCCTTCGAGGCCCTCTGGAGGCCAGAAATGTCCCATTTCCTGACTTCTGATGGGCCCAGTAGGCCTGTTTTTCCTAGAGCAGTGGATCTCAACCTTTCTAATGCCGCAACCCCTTAACACAGTTCCTCAAGTTGTGGTGACCCCCAACCATAAGTCTATCACCAATTCTCCCAACACAGCTTTAAGCAGGTTGGCAGGAAGTTCAGAGAGACAACCCCACTGTAAATGTCTGATTGGTTGGATTTTAAAAATATGTTCCAAGGCCCCAGAGTAGAAACTTTAGTTCCTAACACCATGGGAAATTTGTCTTTTCCTGTGGTCTTAGGTGATCCCTGTGAAATGGTTGCTCAACCCCCAAAGGGGTCCCAACCCTTAGGTTGAGAACCACTGCCCTAGAGTCTCCTGAAGCTGAAAACGCCCTCCCAGAGCCTCTGCATGAGCCAAAAATCAGTTAGCCGGCATGCACATGCATGCTGGAGCTAAGCTAGGGCCAATGTTCCCTCTAATTTTTTTTTGGTGCGGGCGGAAAAGTATAATGACTGAGCGGCAGATTTTCATGCCTGGGCGTGGATCGGTTAGAAACAAAAGGGGGTCACGTGACCTCAGGACACACAGCAATGGTCATAAATATGAAACAGCAGCAAAGTTTTGATCCTGCAATCATCAGGCTGCTGCAAAGGTCCTAACTGTGAAAAAGGGGCATAAGTCACTTTTTTCAGGGCCATTGCAACTTTTAACGGTCAGTAAATGAACCATTGTAAGTCGAGGACAACCTGCCTCTCCCCCTAGATGTTTTTCTGTGGAGCTTCAAAATGGACTCCTGATCTGCTGATCTGCTTCTAAAAGAGTGCACTGGTCAGACAGATAATCATCGACTTCTGTTCTGACCCCAATGGAGGCCAACATTTCTATCTCCTGAATAAGACGGTTATTAAGTGAGTTCTGTCTCCCTTTACCACCTTTCTTTTATTTCTTTTATTATTATTTTTATTATTTAGATTTGTATGCCGCCCCTCTCCGCAGACTCGGGGCGGCTCACAACAAAGTGAAAACAAATTACAACAAATCTAAATTACTGCTTAAAAACATTTAAAAACCCCATTTTCTAAACACACATACATACAAACATACCATTCATAAATTGTATATGCCCGGGGGAGATGTCTCAGTTCCCCCATGCCTGACGACACAGGTGGGTCTTAAGGAGCTTACGAAAGGCAAGGAGAGTAGGGGCAGTTCTAATCTCCGGGGGGAGTTGGTTCCAGAGGGCCGGGGCCGCCACAGAGAAGGCTCTTCCCCTGGGGCCCGCCAACCGACATTGTTTAGTTGACGGGACCCAGAGAAGGCCCACTCTGTGGGACCTAATCGGTTGCTGGGATTCGTGAGGCAGCAGGCGGTCTCGGAGATATTCTGGTCCAGTGCCATGAAGGGCTTTAAAGGTCATAACCAACACTTTGAATTGTGACTGGAAGTTGATTGGCAACCCATGCAGACTGCGGAGTGTTGGTGAAACATGGGCATACCTAGGTAAGCCCATGACTGCTCTCGCAGCTGCATTCTGCACGATCTGAAGTTTCTGAACACTTTTCAAAGGTAGCCCCATGTAGAGAGCATTACAGTAGTCGAACCTCGAGGTGATGAGGGCATGAGTGACTGTGAGCAGTGAGTCCCGGTCCAGATAGGGCCGCAACTGGTGCACCAGGCGAACCTGGGCAAACGCCCCCCTCGCCACAGCTGAAAGATGGTTCTCTAATGTGAGCTGTGGATCGAGGAGGACGCCCAAGTTGCGGACCCTCTCCGAGGGGGTCAATAATTTCCCCCCCAGGGTAATGGAAGGACAGATGGAATTGTCCTTGGGAGGCAAAACCCACAGCCACTCCATCTTATCCGGGTTGAGTTTGAGTCTGTTGACACCCATCCAGGCCCCAACAGCCTCCAGACACCGGCACATCACTTCCACTGCTTCATTGACTGGACATGGGGTGGAGATGTAGAGCTGGGTATCATCAGCGTACTGATGATACCTCACCCCATGCCCTTGGATGATCTCACCCAGTGGTTTCATGTAGATATTAAATAGCAGGGGGGAGAGGACCGACCCCTGAGGCACCCCACAAGGGAGAGACCTCGTAGTTGACCTCTGACCCCCCACTAACACCGACTGCGACCGACCGGAGAGGTAGGAGGAGAACCACTGGAGAACAGTGCCTCCCACCCCCAACCCCTCCAGCTGGTGCAGAAGGATACCATGGTCGATGGTATCGAAAGCCGCTGAGAGGCCAAGAAGCACCAGGACAGAGGATAAATCCCTGTCCCGGGCCCGCCAGAGATCATCCATCAACGCGACCAAAGCAGTTTCCATGCTGTAACCGGGCCTGAAACCCGACTGCTGGGGACCTAGATAATCGGCTTCTTCCAAGGATCGCTGGAGCTGGAGTGCCACCACCTTCTCGACAACCTTCCCCATAAAGGGAAGGTTGGAGACTGGCCGGTAGTTATTAAGTACGGCTGGGTCCAGGGAAGGCTTCTTGAGGAGGGGGCTCACGAGAGCCTCTTTATAGGATGATGGAAAAGATCCCCTCCCCAAGGAAGCGTTGATAATCTCCTGGACCCAGCTCCGTGTCACCTCCCTGCTGGCTGAAACCAGCCAGGAGGGACACGGATCCAGTGAACAGGTGGCGGAACTCACAGCTCCAATGGCCTTGTCCACTTCATCAGGTGTCACCAGATCAAACTCTACCCAGACAGGTGGACAGGTTTGGGCCCCAGTCACCTCGACTGACTTGTTGTCAGCCGACTCTGTTTTCCAATTGCAGTCGAGGTCCGCCCGGATCTGAGCGGTTTTATCAGCGAAAAACGTGTTAAAATCCTCGGCACTACTCTGTAAGGGCTCCCCAACTCCCCTCTGATTAAGAAGGGAGCGGCTCACCCTAAACAGAGCGGTCGGGCGGGATTCCGCTGATGCAATCAAGGCGGCATGATACGCGCATCTTGCCGCCTTGAGCGCCACTTTCTAAGTCTTAATAAAAGCTCTTACAAGGGTTCGATCAGATTCAGACTTACTCTTCCTCCATCGCTTCTCTAGACGTCTCTTCTGGCGTTTCAACTCCCGGAGCTCCTCGTTGAACCATGGAGCTCTACGGGGTCTAGCGCCACGGAGAGGTCGCAAAGGTGCAATCCGATCAAGAGCCTCTGCTGCAGCCTTGTTCCAGGCTTCCGCAAGAGATTCCGCCGAACTGTGGACGAGTGCATCTGGAATAACCCCAAGCGCCGTCTGAAAGCCCTCTGGGTCCATCAGGCGTCTGGGGTGGAACATCTTAATTGGTTCTGCCTCCCTGCGGGGAAGGATTGGAGCCAGGAAGTCAAGCCGTAGTAGAAAATGGTCTGACCATGACAAAGGCAGTGCTTCTAAGCCCCTTAGTCTCAGACCATTACTCAGTTGCTCGGAGAGGAATACCATGTCAGGTGCGTGTCCTCCCTCGTGAGTCGGACCCTGAACTACTTGAGTCAGGTCCATGGCTGTCATGGTGGCCATGAACTCCTGTGCCAACCCAGAGGTTTTGCCAAGTGACGGCAAGTTGAAGTCCCCCAAGACAATAAGTCTGGGGAACTCCACCGCCAACCCAGCTACCTCCTCGAGTAGCACAGGCAGGGCTTTTGACACGCAGCTGGGAGGCAGGTACGTGAGAAATAAGCCCACCTGAACCCCTAAGTCCAACTTCATCAAGAGAGACTCGCAACCCGCAATCTCTGGAGCAATGAGTCTACGTAGGCAAAGGCTCTCCCTGGCTATAATAGCCATTCCTCCCCCCCTTCCCTGGGGTCGAGGTTGATGCCATATCTGAAACCTGGCTGGGCAGATTTCAGAGAGAGGAACTCCTCCCTCCGGGCCCAGCCAGGTTTCAGTAATACATGCCAGGTCGGCCTCCTCATCCAGGATCAAATCCCGGATGAGGAGAGCTTTATTTACCACCGACCTGGCATTGAGCAGCAGCAACCTGAGCCCAGAGCCAGAGTTACACTCATCACCAGTGCCCAAGGTTGGGCTCACAGAGCCAGAACAAGGGATCGTTATTAGGCAACGGTCCCTCGTTCCCCTGGAACGGCTAACTCTGTGGCCCCCGCCATATCTGCCTCTCCCCAGCAGTACCGGGATATTCCGACCCTCTGCCACAGTTGTTAAGTGAATCCCTGCAGTTGTTTGTCAGAAGATCCCAAAAGATGTTCACATACCCTGGGACATGGCCACCATCAAAGTTTGTTCAAAGTTTGATCTAATAACTCCTTTATTTTTTTAACAAAGTCCTTCCTTCCTAGAAGGAAGAATAGAAAGAATAAAATGGAAAAGGGAATTAAAAGGGGATACAAAAAAATAAAAAAGAAAAGTGTTTGGTTCAAAGTTGTGCTTAGATTAAAGAAATTGGAGTTTGAGAAGGGTTGATTAAGCTTGGAGTATTGTTTGTTCTTTTTAAAATTACTTTTCTATTTGCTGATCTGTTTTAATAAATTTAGAAGTATTGGCTATAATAAGATATGTAGTAGATGATACTGATTTGGATTAATGCATAAATGGAATTGAATTTAGAATTGCCGGGGAGATTAATGATATTAATTATTTTTACTTGATTGAAAATAGGGAATATTTAGATTTTTTTCATTTCTTTTTCTTTCCTCAAATTCAAATTTAAGATGAATAATTAAGTAAGAAATGTAGATAAGTATTAATTGGCTCAATGTTAGATCGGCTGAAATAATTTTTAAATTTTGGATTAGGTAAATGTACTATTTAGAGGGGGGTAGAAGTCTGAAATTTGTATATGTTTATGTTTTGTTTTGAATTTTCCTTTTTTTAACATCTGATTGTTAACATTTTATTCATGGAAAATTAGATGGTACACTGTATTATTTGAATGCATGTTGAGAGAAAAATTAAAAAAAATTTACCCACCCCCAAAAAGTCTTTCATCCCTCCGTCCGTCCCTCCATTCATTTCATTCTTCCTTCCTTGTTCCCTCAATTTCTTTTTTTCCCTTCCTTCCTTCCTTCCTTCCTTCCTTCCTTCTTTTCTCCCTTCCTTTTCCCTCCATTTCTCCTTCCTTCCTTTCCACCCTCCCTCCTCCCTCTACTTTTCTTTCTTTCATTCATTCATTCTCTCTCTCTCTTTCTCTCTCTCTCTTGCTTTCTTTCTCTCTCCTTCTCTCTCCCCCTCTTCCTCTCTCTTTCTCACTCTCTCTTTTTTTCTCACTCTTTCTCTCTCCCTCTCTCTTTCTTTCTGTCTCGCTCTGTCTGTTGCTCTGTCTGTTGCTCTCTCTCTCCCTCTATCCCCCTCTCTTTCTCTCTCTCTCTCCCTCTATCTCTCCCCCTCTCTTTCTCTCTCTCTCCCTCTATCTCTCCTCCTTACTTTCTCTTTATCTCTCTTTTTCTCTCTTGCCCACCCCCCAGACGATCATCCTGCTGGCACCGGCAGCACGCGGGGTATGGATCTGCGCCCCCCTGGTGGGCTGGCAGGGGGATGGTGAGTGCGGGGGGCATGGATCTGTGCCCACCCCCCAGACGATCATCCTGCTGGCACCGGCAGCACGAGGGGTATGGATCCGCGCCCCCGGGTGGGCTGGCAGGGGGATGGTGAGCATGGGGGGCATGGATCTGCGCCCACCCCCCAGATGATCATCCTGCCAGCACCGGCAGCACGCGGGGCATGGATCTGCCCCACCGGCAGGCTGGCAGGGGGGTGGGGAGCACGCGGGGCGTGTATCTGCACCCAGTCCCCAGACAATCATCCTGCTGGCGCTGGCAGCACGTGGGGCATGGATCCGTGTCCCCCCGGTGGGCTGGCAGGGGGATGGGGAGTGTGTGCAGGACATTCAAAACAAAACAAAACCTTCGCTGGTGTCCACACTTTCGTTGCTCCCCACCCCCAACTCCTTTGTGCACGGCCTTGAAAAAGGCTGCACGGGGGGTTGTTTTTGTACACGCAGCCACATGGCCGCGCCCCTTAGAGGGAACATTGGCTAGGGAAACAGCTCATATGCCGACAAATATGGCTTTGCATGCCACATGTGGCACATGTGTCATAGTTTCACCATCACTGGGATAGGCGCTCTGTTGCAATGCCTTATTCAGCATGCATTTGTAATTTGCACATATCCTGATGGTGCCATCCCCTTTAATGGGCATTACTATGGGCATTTCCCTTCTAGCATGGTCAATCGGTTCAAGAATTTCTTGCTTCATTAGTTTGTCAAGCTCCTTGTCAATCTTTTGCTACAGGGCCAATGGGACATGCCTGGGCTTTAAACAGATCGGGGCAACCTTGTGGTCGAGGCTAAAAGAGATAGGGGTGCCCACATACTTGCCCAGGTCTTGGTTAAAAACATCCTGGAACTCCTCAAACAGATAATCAAAATCAGGGTTGGCAATGGAGTTGATGCCTGTCACCCCCAGACTGAGGGCATCAAACCAATCCATGGCCAGGAGACTTGGGAGGTTTCCGCTGACCACGGTGAGAAGTAGAGGCCCTTTGAACTGGTTGAATTTGACATGGAGCTGGCCTTGGGCGATGATGGGAATGCAATTTCCCTGGTAGTTGGAGAGCATTTTTATTGTCATTATAATAAAGTTTTATTTATAAACATATACATAACACACAGAACAAAGTCATTTAAAAACATTGGACATTTGTGTAGCAAATCTGTGTTACATTTCTTATTGTGCTCACAACCTATTATGCAACTGTTTTTACATATAGAGTTTAATTCGTGCCAGAGCCGATCTCGTATGTCGATTAATTCATATCTCGAACCAATGCATTTAGATTTGGCTTTTCTCGCCGAGATAACTGGAAAAAATGGAATTCTTGCACCACCTAGTGGACGCTCGGCTCGTATCCCAAATTTGAGCTCGGGTGTCGAACAGAAATTTTGCTCGCGTCTCAGCTCGTAACTTGGAATACTCGTATGTGGAGCAGCTCGTATCTAGAGGTACTACTGTATATTGTAGACAAGTCATATACATTGATCTTATTTATATATCTAATCCTATATCTATTTTCCCTTAACCCATTTATCACCAAGAGATATCTCTTGATGTGGTGCTGCTTTAGGTGGTCTTCTGGAAGTTCAGAAGGGCAAGCTTCAGGGCCTGCCAGGAGACAATGAAAACCGCAAAGCCAGCATCCACCTTGAACATCGTTAAGAGCCGAGGTAACACAGCAGGTAGAGTGCTGTACCGCAGGCCACTAAAGCTGACTGTAGTTCTGTAGGTCAGTGGTTCAAATCTCATCACCAGCTCAAGGTTGACTCAGCCTTCCATCTTTCCGAGGTGGGTAAAATGAGGACCCGGATTGTGGGGGCAATAGGCTGGCTCTGTTTAAAAGTGCTATTGCTAACATGTTGTAAGCTGCCTTGAGTCTAAGGAGAAGGGCGGCATAAAAAATTCGAATAAATAAATAAATAATAAATGAATTGACGCATTGGCGGTCACTTTACTCTTGCAACACGAGTCTGGTTGGTGTCCGGTGGTCCCTGAACTGCAGGTTTTCGGCATGGTTTCAAAGTTTCCCAATGAAAGGAATTTGACAGGTCATTGCATGCAGCGTCAGGTACATGCGCACTGTTGGCAGGCAAAATGGCAGAGCAGACTCTTGCTAAGTGTCAAAAGAAAAAGCATTTGCCAGAGCATCTCCTCACAAAACCTTTCCCAACATGCACGCATTGATAGAATAGAATGGAAAAGAATGGAATAGAATGGAATAGAATGGAATAGAATGGAATAGAATGGAATAGAATAGAATTCCTTATTGGCCAAGTGTGATTGGACACACAAGGAATTTGTCTTGGTGCATATGCTCTCAGTGTACATAAAAGAAAAAGATACATTTGTCAAGAATCATGTGGTGCAACAGGTAATGATTGTCATAGGGGTCAAATAAGCAATGAAGAAACAATCAATATTAATACAAATCTTAGGATACAAGCAACAAGTTACAGTAGTACAGTCCCAAGTGGGAGGAAAAGGATGATAGGAATGATGAGGAAAAACTAGTAGAAATAGAAGTGCAGACTTAGTAAAACTTTTGACAGTGTTGAGTGATGCATTCGGGAAAAAACTGTTCTTGTGTCTAGTTTTTATTTATTTATTGTATTTATTCTTTGTCCAATATACAATACATATGGAAGAGAATAAACATTAAGTAATATATATATAACGATAGAAAGTAAAAAGAAGAGAAGTAGATGGGGGGGGGGAGAGAATATATATGATATAAGAGATAAGGAGAGAAGATATATGATATATGAGATAAGGAAAGACAATTGGACAGGGGATGATAGGCACATCGGTGCACTTATATACGCCCCTTACTGGCCTCTTAGGAACCTGGAGAGGTCAATCGTGGAGAGTCTAAGGGAGAAGTGTTGGGGGTTGGGAGTTGACACTATTGAGTCCGGTAATGAGTTCCACGCTTCGACAACTCGATTGTTAAAGTTGTCTTGCTGTGCAGTGCTCTGTAGTTTTGAGTTTTCATGTAGACCTTGAAAGTTGTTTGTGAAGGGAAAAGTCATATAAGACTTTCAAACAGCCTCTCTTACAACGCTCAGGCAGCCAAAACTTTATTTTAATTGTAAACACCCCCAAATTGCCAAACAGATCTTGGCCAAAAGAGGGTGGTATAGGACAAAGCATTCCATGCTGATTTCTGAATGAATTTCTCAGTGTCTTTTACAAAAAGTCTCTATAATGCTAACTTTATATTCAGACAAAACAGAGGTGGCTTCCTCCCGGTTTGGACTGGTTGGCTCAACTGGGAGCGACCCACTGGTGACACCTGCTACAAAAAATTTGCAAACTTATTTAAAGTTATTTCACACTATGAGCCAATGATGGTTTTGAATGTGGTCTGAAAGCTACAACTAAGTACTGAATTGTTTTATTTATGGTATCCTTATACCGTATGTATGTATGTATGTATGTATGTATGTATGTATGTATGTATGTATGTAGTTAGTTAGTCCAATACACAACAATACACAATGAAGGTTATAGAGGTTATATTTGAGTAAAATATATTAGAGAAAGAATAGAAGAGAAAATTTAGGAATAGAATATATCAATTAGAGAATAGAAGGCTATTATGAGAGTAGTATAAGAGGATTAGAATAGAAGGATAGTAGATATGATATATGAGATATAGGAGAGACAATAGGGCAGGGGATGGGAGCAATGCTAGTGCACTTATACACACCCCTTACTGACCTCTTAGGAATCTGGAGAGGTCAACTGTGGATAGTCTGAGGGTAAAATGTTGTGGGTTAGGAGAAGATACTACGGAGTCCGGTAATGAGTTCCATGCTTCGACAACTCGATTACTAAAGTCGTATTTTTTACAGTCCAATTTGGAGCGGTTAATATTAAGGTTGTATCTGTTGTGTGCTCTTGTGTTGTTGTGGTTGAAGTTGAAGTAGTTGTTGACAGGCAGGACGTTGCAGCATATGATCTTGTGGGCAATACTTAGATCATGTTTAAGGCGTCGTAGTTGTAAGCTTTCTAGACCCAGGATAGTGAGTCTAGTTTCGTAGGGTATTCTGTTTCAGGTGGAGGAGTGAAGGGCTTTTCTGGTGAAGTATCTTTGGACATTTTCGAGGGTGTTAATGTCTGAGATGCAGTATGGGTTCCAAACAGATGAGCTGTATTCTAGGATGGGTCTGGTGAAAGTTTTGTAAGCTCTGTTAAGTAGTGTGAGATTGCCAGAGCAGAAGCTACGTAGGATTAGATTAACAGCTCTTGAAGCTTTCTTGGCGATGTTGTTGCAGTGGCCTTTGGTGCTTAGGTCTTTTGTTATTGTTTGTTCAGTTTGTATTTGTGGCTCTGATTCTTTTTGCTGGTTGAGATTTGGAGTTGCCATTTGTTAGACCAGTCAGAAACAGAGTCTATATCTTTTTGGAGAGCAGTTGTGTTATCAGTGGTGTTGAAAAGTTTAACATCATCTGCAAAGAGAACACAGTTGCTAGTGATGAGATCGCAAAGGTCGTTGATGTAGAGAATGAAGAGCGTTGGTCCTAGAACGCTACCTTGGGAGATGACTCGGATGGGTGCCTCCATTGTCTCTGTGAGCTCAGATGCCTCAGCAGGCACCACCGGGGGAATCAGGCAATGGTTGTGGAATCCTCTGCAGGCAAAGCTGGGGGAAAGGGCTGGCTGTGATTGGGCTGGCTGTGATCTTTGCTCTGAGTGCTGGGCGGGGGATCTGGCCAGGGAGTTTCAAGATGGCTCCGTTGCAGTTCCAGCCTCAGATGGCAGTTCAGAAGGAGATCGGGTAGGCTTGACTCAGCAGGGAATGAGGCTGATGGCGTTTTGTTAGGAGATTCGGGATGGCCCCGCAGCACGTTTTAGGCTGTTTAAATGTGAGGAATTAGTTCGCTGGTAGTTTAGAATTAGTTTGATGGCAGTTCAGAAGGAGACCGGGTAGGCTTGGCTCAGCAGGGAATGAGGCTGATGGCATTTTGTTGGGATATTCGGGATGGCCTTGCAGTGAGTTTTAGGCTGTTTAAATGTGAGGGATTAGTTCACTGGGGTTTGAAATGAACATAAATGTTCTTCAGAATGTCCATCTCCGAGGAGTCTTGGCCTGCCCACACACTACAGCACTGAGCTCCTGAGTCAGAAAATCTCCATATCTTACTTGGTAATTTCTAATAATAGCCGACTATAAAATATCCTATCAATTCCATTTCTAAAGTTCAGAGTTATTTGAATAAGCATGTATTTAAAAATCCTTTTAGGTTGCCTTTCCCAATACAAACCCAAATAAAGCAGTGCAATAATTAGTTTCAAACTCAACAGAATCCAGAGTTAATAACAGAAACATGTTACATAAAGATTCTAAATTTACAAAAAACAAAAACAAAACACCCAGCAGCTATTAAAGCACCACCAAAATATGACAAATTCATTTTAAAGACTTTCCTACTTGCTTGCAATGTTCTTTTTGTGTTTATTGTTTGACAGCTTTTCTACTGCAAGCATCAAGCCATGTTGTGGTTTTGAGATTACACAGTCTGCCGAACCCCTGGCTTCAAATTGTAAGTCAAATACATCTGAGAAATTTAAGTACACCTGAAAAGGTTGGTTTGAAAAGTACACCTGAAAAGACCTTACATCCTGTAAGAACATCCTGCAGGGTGTTTTGAGCAAAATTCTATCAAAAATCTCAGTGCCAATAGTCACTAATAACGTATAGCAACTGTTCTGTCTGGGTGCCCCCAGACTTCAACACCAACTGGAAAAAGCAACCAGACACGCTGGTAAAAGCAAAAGCACTTTATAGTTTGAAAAATAAACACAGAGAAAAACCTGTTCTTCCCAACAGGCAGGCTATGAGACTTCACAGCAGAGTCCTGATGGCCAGACAATACAGCAGACTTCTTGCTGGCACACCCACCACTGTAGAGAATAAGACCCACACCTTTCCCCCCCAAGGTTTCAGTATTCAAAGTCACAAACCAGAATTCCAAGACGCCAAAGATCACAGCCAGGTCCCAGGACTCCCAAAGATAATACTCCACAAGCCAGGAAGGGTGGGTCTGCCTTTTCAGCCTTTCCAGAGAGCACCACACCCAAACCCAGCTGTTGCCTCTTTAGTGCTGAAAGTACCTGGCTAATTGTCCCCTTCGTTGTGTTGCTCTTCTCTGCCGGAGATCGATGATTGCTTGTGCATTTTCATCTAAGGAATCCAGGCTGCTTGCTGGGGAGAGCTCCCCCTCGGGGGACTCTGGCTGTCCTCCCTCTCCCTCAGCCTGAGATTCCTCCTCCCCGTCTGCCTGAACCTCCTGTTCCTCATCCTCCCCCTCTGAGCAGGAAGCCGGCAGAGGATCAGCCGTTCCCTGAGGGGCCTCAGACGGAATCACAACAGCAACCAATGATTGAACATACCTCCCGGAGTGAATTGGGGGATCCAAATCCTTTGCCCTGGAAAAAGGACTTGGAAAAGCCATATTGAGGGAAAGTTACTTTTCTCCAAGGAGTCGGAGCAACAGTGTGTTTCCCCAGACACACTATTTGCCAAGAATATCAATTGCTGGTTGGCAGAAGAGTATACCATGGTAACCTCAGCTTCTGTTTGCAGTTCAAATGCACTTCCATTGGTTGACGGATCTATGGGAGCCTTTCAGGAAACCTTCTAATTGCTTCGGCTGCAAATCCCTTAACATGGGGACAATGCAGTGTTTCTTAATAAGCCACTTCTATTGTCACCAAACAAAAAGAACACGTTGCAATCAACAAGCACTACACATTTCATTAGTACATGGCAGTTATTTATTATTTTTATTAATAATAGTTATTATAAATAACTTTTATTAGGTTTTTTTTTCCTTGCATGAAGAAAAGGGCTGCTTTGTATGTGTAATTAAATTTGGGGGAAGGATTTTCAAAGGCAGATTAGGATTCTCATATAATAATAATAATAATAATAATAATAATAATAATAATAATAAGTCGAAAATGAGCAAGCAAAACTACTGTGGGACTTCCGACATCAGACTGACCGAATTCTGAAGCATAACACACCAGATATTGTGATCGTAGAGGAAAAAAAAGTATGGATCATCGACATCGCAATCCCAGGAGACAGCAGAATTGAGGAGAAGCAGCTAGAGAAATTAGTGAAATACGAAGATCTAAAAATCGAGCTGCACCGACTCTGGCATAAGCCAGTGAAAGTGGTCCCAGTGGTACTTGGCACGCTGGGCGCAGTGCCAAAGGATCTCAGCAGACATTTGAAAACCATCGGAATTGACAAAATCTCCATCTGTCAATTGCAAAAGGCTGCTTTACTGGGATCGGCAAATATAATTCGCCACTACATCACGCAGTCCTAGGTGCTTGGGAAGCGCCCGACTGGTGATGAAATACGAAATCCAGCATAGTGATCTCATTTGCTATGTTTTATTGACATAATAATAATAATAATAATAATAATAATAATAATAATAATAATAATATATTAGATTTGTATGCCTCCCCTCTCCGAGAACATATCCATATCAGTGGGTAGAGTGCAGTACTGCAGGCCACTAAAGCTGACTGCTAGATCTGTAGGTCAGCGGTTCAAATCTCAGCACCGGCTCAAGGTTGACTCAGCCTTCCATCTTTCCGAGGTGGGTAAAATGAGGACCCGGATTGTGGGGGTAATATGCTGGCTCTGTTAAAAAAAAGTAAAAAAGTGCTATTTCTAACATGTTGTAAGCTGCCCTGAGTCTAAGGAGAAGGGCGGCATAAAAATTGAATAAATAAATAAATAAATAAATAAATAAATAAATAAATAAATAAATAAATAAATAAATAAATAAATAAATAAATAAATAAATAAATAAATAAATAAATAAATAAATAAATAAATAATCTCATATTCTAAATTAGAGGGTGTCTTGGGCAGAGGTGGGTTCCTCCTAGTTCAGACCGGTTTGCCCAAACTGGTGGCAACCCACTGGTGATGTCACAATGATGTCACAGAACCGGTTTGGTTGGTGCCAGTTTGTGGAGGCCGCCATCTCTTTTTTAAAAAATAAAATCTGGGTTTTTTCTTCTTCTGAGCATGCACAGCAGCCAAATTTCCAGCACTGCACATACGTCACCAGCTTTTCTTTGGAGGGGGGGGGGGGATTTTTAAAATTTTTTTGGCACTGTGCACGCAGGAGGAAATGAACCGACAGTGAGGTAAATTAGAACCCACCCCTAATCCTGGGGAAGGATGAAGGGGGAGCAGAGCATTTCACACAATCAGAGCTTTTCAGGGGGATAGTAAACTTAACTAGGGAAGTAAGAACTCAACTTTGCTTTTAACCCAAGAGAAACCAAGAACAAAGCCCCCCCCCCCCCCAAGATTATGGCATCAAATGTTTTCTTTTGGATTCTTAAAAAACGGGATAACTCAAAGTAGCATCGCTCCATTGAGATTTCAAAAATAAATGTTGTTTTTATTTTCTGGAATTTATTATTCGTTTGTTTGTTTGTTTATCCATCCATCCATCCATCCATCCATCCATCCATCCATCCATCCAACTCAGTTAATGACACTGGGTGACTTGCAATTCAAACTATTCAAAACTTAATTCAAAATTACAACTCAACACTCTGAAATCTCATATCATTATACAGTGTTCCTTAGATTTTCACGGGTTCAAACTTCGCGAATAGCCTATACCACAGTTTTTCAAAAAATAATTAAAAAACACTTCGTGGGTTTTTTTCTATACCATGGTTTTTCCCGCCTGATGACATCATACATCATCGCCAAACTAATAATTTTTGCAAATAAATAACAAAAAAAAGTATTGTTAATAAATAATTATGTTTATAAATATCAGGATCACTAAGTGTCTTATTCAATGGTGAGTACCAGTAATAATGGTGAGTAAATGGTTGTTAAGGGAATGGGAAATGGTAATGTAGGGGTTTAAAATGTTAAGGGAAGGCTTGTGATACTATCCATAGCCAAAAATTGTGTATTTACTTCCGCATCTCTACTTCGCGGAAATTCGACTTTCGCGGGCGGTCTTGGAATGCATCCCCCGCGAAAATCGAGGGAACACTGTATTGTTAATATCCTCCCAGATTGTATGGAAATAACAAAACACGTAAGCATTTTATTTTTTATCATTGTATGTTGCCTTGAAGGCATTCTAAAAATACATACATTGTCTGAATTGAGAGTCCAATATTTGGGTTTTTTAAAGTCTGTCTTCTACATGCTTTACCAGTTTTGTAATAATTACAAGAATAAAGTGAAGATTAATCTTTATATTCAAGAAAGGCAGGGAAAAATAACTGATGGAGAAAATGTATCCTTTCCTTTCCTCTCTTGTCCCTTGTTTATTTTCCAGGCTTCTTTTCCAAATAGGCAGATGATTAAATAAAGAGGTTTTAAAAAACTTCTCTCATATATGATGACTTTGAAGATTCCTTTATATATAAAATTATGAATTAAATGTAAAAGTCATTTGTTTTTGTTTTTTAAATATTTGTTAATCTCACAGTTGTTTGGTGAAGCATAATAAAGTTAGCTATTGATCCAGGCTTTAAGAAAACATCTCAGCAAAGTTTGGACAATAATACTTCTTTGGAGAATTTGGCGCTCTCTATGCTTGATTGTTTCCAAGTGCTCCATTACCCAAGTGATGTTATCTAGTTGGGCAATGAAATATCTACAAGCAAATAACCAAGTTCAAGGAGCAGCAAACTCTCCACAATTCAACCCCGAGCTATTCTCTTCTGTTGGAAGAATGATGTGTTTCACTTCCCCCAGGCTTTAGGAAAGCATGCGTCCTTTTGGCACCTGAGCAAAAAAAAAAAAAAGTTCACCATCACTGCCCTAGCCTAGTGTAATAGGCAAGCCTACTCTATTTATCCATCTGTCATATGACAGCTGTCTATCTCCAGCCAATATCTTTGGATGTATTTATATATATGGGGGGAACAGGAAGTAGGAGGGATGGAGCCTTATCCCTAAGGAAATATCAGAACCCCTTTCTTCTCCTCCACCACTCCAGTTTCCAAATAATGGCCATGGTGCCCAACTTCCACTTCTAAACTTTTCCATTTCTCTCCCCACCACCCTCTTTAGTTAAATATTTTTTTTTAAAAAATATGCAGTTTAATGTTTCCAAATGTAAAATACAGTGGTACCTCGAGATACGAGTTTAATTCGTTCCGGACCTGCGCTCTTAAGTCGAGCAGCTCTTATCTCGAACGACTTTTCCCCATAGGAATTAATGTAAATAATTTTAATTGGTTCCAGCCCTCAAAAAACTCACAAAGTTAGTCTAAATTATGCAAAAAGACATTGCAAGAATAAATGTAACTTTACTTATTAATAAGATGATAAGCTGAGAGCTTTCCTTCCCTTCCTCTTTTTACCCAAAACAATCAACATGGCAAACTTTTATTTTTATTCATTAAACTGTAGTTATTTATTCAACTTCACTGCCACCCAATCCTGTAGAGGGAGGAAAGAAGGGAGGAAGGAAAAGGAAAGCAAGAAATGGAGGGAGGAAAGGAAAGAAGGAAAGAAAGAAAGGAAGAAAGAAAGGAAGAAAGAAAGGGTGAAGGGACAGGAACAGAGGAAGGAAGCAAGGGAACTTATGAAAGGGGAGAGTAACTTCACTGCCACCCAATCCTGTAGAGGGAGGAAAGAAGGGAGGAAGGAAAAGGAAAGCAAGAAATAGAGGAAGGGAAGGTAGAAGAGAGAAAGAAAAAGAGCAAGAAAGAAAGAAAGCAAGAGAGAAAGAAAGAAAATGAAAGAGAAATAAAAATAGAGAGGGAGAATGAAAGAAATGGAAGGAGGGAAGGAAGGAGAGAAAGCAAGAGAAAGAAAGAAAGCAAGAGAAAGAAAGAAAGAAAGAGAAAGAAAGAAAGAAAGAGAAAGAAAGAAAAAAGAATGAAAGAGCAAGAGAGCAAGAGAGAAAAAGAAAGAGAGAGAGAAAGAAAGAAAGAAAGGCAACTTCAAAGAAAGGCTCACTGAGCATCTCTCACTCTCTCTCTCTTTCTATCCCTCTCTCTTTCTCTCCCCCCTCTCCCCCCCTTTCCCTCTCTCTTTCTCTCTCTCCCTCTCTCTTTCTCTCCCCCCTCTCCCCCCTTTCCCTCTCCCCCCCCAGGCCGGCAGCGATGTTTTAAAACAGCCGCGCCGTTTGCGAGCTAACTCCTGAGGTGCGGAAGTTCGCCTTTGGCGTTTGGGCCACTCGGAATGTGAAATTCAAAACAGTGTTCGGATCCCCCCACCCCCAGCAGAAGCCAAGGACCCCCAGAGTGGGGCGGCAGGGGAGGCGACCGCCTCTCCACTCACCAAGTGCCGGGATACGAGCCGAGAAGAGCCGGGCTGGCTTACTTTCCTTCCTTCCCGCGCTGATGCAGAGCCACTTGAACAAAGCGTCACGCCCCCCTGACGCTTTTGGTGGCAAAAGAGCCCAGCGTCGCTTCGGAAGCCGCCGAAAGCATCAGAGGGGCGCGATGCTTTGTTCGAGTGGCTCTGCATCAGCGCGGGAAGGAAGGAAAGTAAGCCAGCCCGGCTCTTCTCGGCTCGTATCGCGGAGAGGGGCGGCATACAAATCCAAGTAATAAATAAAATAAAATAAAAAAATGTCTCTCCTCTCCCAGCTCTTATCTCGAGTAGCTCTTAAGTCGAGCAGCTCTTATGTTGGGGTTCCACTGTAATGCACTTGGGGAAAAGGAATCCTCAATCTGAGTATTGCATTGGTAGTTCTGTTTTAGCAAAAACTTCAGAAGAAAAGGATTTAGGGGTAGTGATTTCTGACAGTCTCAAAATGGGTGAGCAGTGTGGTCGGGCGGTAGGAACAGCTAGTAGGATGCTTGGCTGCATAGCTAGAGGTATAACAAGCAGGAAGAGGGAGATTGTGATCCCCTTATATAGAGCGCTGGTGAGACCACATTTGGAGTACTGTGTTCAGTTCTGGAGCCCTCACCTACAAAAATATATTGATAAAATTGAACAGGTCCAAAGACGGGCTACAAGAATGGTGGAAGGTCTTAAGCATAAAACGTATCAGGAAAGACTTAATGAACTGGAGGACAGAAGGAAAAGGGGGGACATGATCGAAACATTTAAATATGTTAAAGGGTTAAATAAGGTTCAGGAGGGAAGTGTTTTTAATAGGAAAGTGAACACAAGAACAAGGGGACACAATCTGAAGTTAGTTGGGGGAAAGATCAAAAGCAACGTGAGAAAATATTATTTTACTGAAAGAGTAGTAGATCCTTGGAACAAACTTCCAGCAGACGTGGTTGGTAAATCCACAGTAACTGAATTTAAACATGCCTGGGATAAACATATATCCATCCTAAGATAAAATACAGAAAATAGTATAAGGGCAGACTAGATGGACCATGAGGTCTTTTTCTGCCATCAGTCTTCTATGTTTCTATGTTTCTAATCCAGATTGAGCAAAATTAACCAAAACAAACAGTTATACTATGTTGTGAGTGATCCACAACTGGGTCAGTTAGTGACAGATTCTGAGGAGGATGAACCATGCCCGTCTTGGTACTTTTAAAATTATTATTATTATTATTATTTATTAGACTTGTGTCCTGCTCCTCTCCAAAGACTCGGAGCGGTACCCTAGGCCAGTGTTCTTGCCAGCTCAATCAGAGTGAGAATGAGGGACAGCTAGAGCCTGAAAAACCTCCAGAAACTGTAGAAACCCCAAGGATAGTAATGTCTGATTCAGAGGAGGATGAGGACATTGAGGATCAGGAGCCCCTGTTAGATGCCTATGTCAGAAGGTTTAGAAGCAGACAGCAACACCTTTATGGAAAAAGTTTTAGAAAGTGAGTCTATGAAAGAAGTCTAGTCAGTTACAGCTCTGGGGAACAGTGACCACACCCAGACAGTATAAAAGGAGGATTTCTGGGGAAAAGAGGCATGGTGTGACAACGAGTCATAATGGTGGCATCACTAGAACCGGAGTTCCAGAAATGCTTCGCTGGCAAACTGCTGCTTTCCCTTTAACATCATCGCACAGAGATGTAGCTGTTTGTGAATCTCCTGAGATTAATAGGATATGTTTTGACAATGCATGTAATCACTGTGGAATGTTCTAATTAGACCGAGATCCAGGCCCGCAACCAGTTCTGTTATCTTTTGACACTTGACTGGGAACGTTGCCAGCAGAAATTACAAGAAGGATTTTGTTTTGTAACTTTCATTTCTAAAATACAATTTTATTCTGGTTTGAACTTTCTGCAGTGGGTGGTTCTTTGTTCCGATCCCTTCAATCCCAAAGCAGAACATGGCAATTGTATAATACAGGTATACTTTCCATGGCAATTGATAGGTTACCTGTAAAATGGGATGTTTATATCTCCATTGTGTAGTTTTATCACAATATCAAGGTAGCAGACTTGTTCAATAAGTTGGCCTAAAGATGTTGACATATTGTGGAGGTATGATATCAGTATCTTGGTAAAATAATGTCCCAGGAGTTTCTTTTTCTGGATTCGTCACCTGGACAGTTGACATTAAACCAGTTCTGGGTTCCCCATGCAAGATCAAGTGTAGTTAATTCCCCCTTTGGTATCATGGTAAAACTACACAATGGAGACATAAACATCGCTTTTTGCAAGCAGCCTGCCAATTGCCATGTATACCTATTGTTAGATAGGGTGAATGAATGACATAAAGATCAAGATCAGAGACAACAACAGCTCAAAGGCAACTATGTACAATCCAGCAACTCTCTGTCTGACAGCTCACCCTTTTATAGACTGCTTAACCAATCAGCTTTGAGTATTTCCCCGCTGGAATGGCAGACCTGACTGGAGCCTAGGTGCTCCAGTCTCAGTATGTAACACCAATATCCTTCCAAATTCTACATAGGATCAATGGGAGAAACTTGAATGTACACAAATTTGACATCGGAACTCAAAACCAAGGGCAAATATTTAAACTTCCCAGAACACGCTGCTGAAGGTCTTTCCAAAGTGACCATTTTGGAAAAATGAGACTTTAATAGAATGATTAAGCAAGAATTTGTGTTCATCAAAGTGTTCCGGACTATCTCAACATGTCTCAACAAACATAATGAGTTTTTAATACGTTACAATTGTTAATTGAGTCTGCCTCACATATAACCTGCAGCTCATGAATGTTGGCCTTTTAATAAAATTTGCTAGTTGGAAAAGCTGCTTCAAGACTTCTGGGTTTTTGGCAGACATAAAACAACTGTTTTGTGATAGAAACCTAACATTTGCTAAAGCTAAAACAATTTTAAAAGATGAACTCCTTTCTTACAGGAACATTTTTATCTCTAATAAGAATTCCGATTTAAAAAATGATCTGAACAGGAAGTATTTTTAAGGAAAAATAGCTACTACTGTGCTGTACCAGAAAAACCAAATGTATGTTGTTATTTAAAGAGTAACTGTATTGTGAGTGAATTACAATTGACAACGATTATTGCAATTCATTTTTTTTACAAATATAGCTGGTTTCAGAATAATTTTTTTCAATCTATAATAGATGTACTGATGAACTAGATGCCCATTTGACAAACCAGGATGGAGAATTTATTCCTCTTGTTCAAGTGCATGACCAGTGACAATGTTGTGATTGCGACTGATTTTCTAGTATTTTGTATCATTGTGATTTATTGTATACTAAATAAAGTAAAGTATGCATACTTCTGCAAAAGCAAAACAAATGCATTTGTGCAATTTGTACAAACAAAATTCAGAAAAAGGAAGCATCCAAACATCTTAATTATACACTCTGGACCATAACTTTTCTTGGATAGGATACAGTTGCATGCAAAAGTCTCAGATTCAATTCTTGGCACATTCGGATGGGACTGAAAAAACATTTTAGTCTGAAAGATACAATTAAGAGAAGATAATATTGGGCTAGCTGTACATGTTCAATGGCATGTCTCCAGGGGCTGGCCACCATTCTTGGCCCTACCGTGTGCAGAAGCTGAATCTTGCGTGAGTGCATGCCCAGAAGCAAAAAGGCCTGGAAATAGACAAAAATAAGGCAAGTAGCCACTTGCCGCCACTCGCCACTGTTTGCCCTGCTGTACCACTTCAGCAGCTCTGTCCTGCCACTTGCTGCCGCTCACCCTGCTGCTTGTGGCCTCTCTGCCGCGAGCAGGCTGCTCCGCCCTTACTTTCCTCCAGTGCATGACCTCCTAGAGGGGTGCAGGCTGGGTGGCCTCTAGCTCTGGCTGCGTGGCCTGCTTTGTACTTTCCCGTGCCACAGGCCTCTCTCTCCTGCAGCGTGGGAGAGCAGATAGCAGGCCACATGGCTGCAGCTTGGGCAGGCTGCTTTTGCTGCTGGCCCCAGTTGCCACTCTAGGTGTCACAATAAGATTCCAGCTGCTGTGCATATGTGAGATTCCAGCTGCTGTACCCTTCCGGCATGCGCAGAAATAAAATACTGGTAATTTTTTACCAGAATTGCACCAGTTGGGTGTGCACTGTGCATGCATGCCCGGCGGCAATGGAGCTAACCTACACTATTGCCGCCACCAGAATGGCATTCCAACCGTTCTGGCCATTAGCCCATCCCTGCATGTCCCACATTCTTGTTCATATCCTACTGCCACTGTATACATGTTTTCATCTAGTTCCAATGTTTGAGTGGGAAAATGCCCAAACTCTATTGGTTGATACATCTGATAGCTCCTTATAAAAGGGCTAGCTGTCAGACTGCAAGTTCTTCTTCTTCTTCTTCTTCTTCTTCTTCTTCTTCTTCTTCTTCTTCTTATTATTATTATTATTATTATTATTATTATTATTATTAATTATAGTTGAAAGGGACCTTACAGGTCATCAAGTCCAACCCCCTGCTTACGAAGGAAACCCTACAGCACCCCAGCCAAATGGTAGTCCAATCTCCTCTTGAAAATGTCCAAAGTTGGGGAGTTGACAACCTTCGCTGGCAGGCCATTCCGCTGGTTGATCGCTCTCACTGTCAGGAAATTCTTCCTTATTTCCAGGTTGAATCTCTCCTTAGTTAGCTTCCAACCATTGTTCCTCGTCTGGCCCTCTGGTGCCCTGGACAATAGTGTGATCCCTTCCCCTCCGTGGCATCCCTTTAAGTACCTATATACAGCTATGATGTCCCCCCTAGCCCTTCTTTTTATTAGACTATCCATGCCCAGTTCCATCAACCTTTCCTCGTATGGCCTGGTCTCTAGTCCCCTTATCATTTTAGTTGCTCTTTTCTGCACTCTTTCCATAGTCTCTATATCTTTTTTGAAGTGTGGTGACCAGAACTGGATGCAATACTCCGGGTGTGGTCTGACCAGGGCCTTATAGAGTGGTATTATTACTGATTGTACAGAGAAGTTGCCTAGTAAAGAAGTTCCTTTGAAGTCTGTCTCCTGCCATTATTAACACAATACAACAGTGGTGACAAGGGCTTAGAAGCTGGAGAATGAAGAGGATCATACTTCAGGCATTGCAACTAGCCAGGTGGTCATGTCTTCCTTCCACCCAACAATGCCATTCAATCTGGCCAGAGAAAAATGGGAGCTGTGTATGAGGAGGCTTGAATGCTTCCTAGAAGCTAATGATCTGTTGTGTCTAAAGAGCACTTGTCTTGAGTCACTGCGGGCATGATGTGTTCAACATAGCGGAGTCCCTGTCAGACCCAACCCTGGTGCACACTGTACCATGGCAGGTCTTTCAAGCAGTCTAGAGCCCGTGAAGGTGAAAAACAGGCCTACTGGGCCCATCAGAAGTCAAGAAATGGGACATTTCCAGCCTCCAGAAGGCCTCCAAGGGAGCAGGGGAAATATTTATGCCCTTCCCTGATATTGAATTATGGGTTTGTGAACTCATGCATGTGTGATAGTGTGTGCACACACATTTTTGGCACCTAAGGCAAAGAAGGTTTGCTATCCCAGGCAGTGTTCCCTCTAATTTTTTGGGGGGATGGGCGGAAAAGTATAGTGTCTGAGCGGCAGTCCCTTCTGGACTGGGCGGCACTCTTTCCATCTCACTCTTTCCCTCTCGGCTTCTGGGCAGGTTTGAAAAACTCTGAGTTGATGATGATTTTTAAGTGAGCCATTGCTCACTGCTCAGCTTAGAGGGAACTATGATCCCAGGCCTATCCTATGCCAATTGTGCACCATCTATTACACTTCCTGGGCCCTGGCTGCCTATTTGCTAAACTCGATCTGGCACAGGCATTCCAGCAGCTGCCAGTAGATGGCACTACTTCTGAAGCACAGACCCCTTCATAGAGGAGCCTTTAAGTTTCATAGGCTGCAGTTTGGAGTCAGCATGGCCCCAGGGTTGTTCCAGAATGTAATGGATTGCCTGTTGCAGAACATTCCCGGGATCATGCCATATTTTGATGATGTCCTCATCTCAGCCTGTGACTTTGATCAGTTGCACCCTAAATCAGTGGGCAACTGGACTTTCCTGTTCTTTCTTTTGAAGACATTTCTCTTTTCATCTAAGATGTTTCTTCAGCTCTGACAGGATAGTGGGGACTGGAAGGATTTATACTGTTCAAAAAAATAAAGGGAACGCTCAAAGAACACATCCTAGATCTGAATGAATGAAATATTCTCATTGAATACTTTGTTCTGTACAAAGTTGAATGTGCACAATGTGTGTGAAATTGATTGTCAATCAGTGTTGCTTCCCAAGTGGACAGTTTGATTTCACAGAAGTTTGATTTACTCGGAGTTATATTGTGTTGTTTACCGTAAGTGTTCCCTTTATTTTTTTGAGCAGTGTATATTCCTTCGCACTTGGAGGTGCTTCAATGACCTCCAACAGCTTCAACAACCCTCTAAAAGGATGCAAATGACCAGCTGTCTGCAAGACATATAAATCTTTCTATTCCCTACATCCTGTCAGAGCTGAAGATGTTTCTTGGATACAATGTAAAGGGGTGATACTGATGAGTTTAGATTAAAGTTCTAAGCAGGTAAACATGACTAATTTTGGTTCAGATCTTATACAAAAGCTTGATTCTTCTGGCACAGAAATATCAATCTGAGATTGCCTAGTGACCTAGTCCATCTTCTTCATTGAAGGAGACAGATGAGATTACAAAATGGATACAAATGGTTAATATGCAGGGGTGGGCTACTGCCTCGATGGGGGGGAATGCAGTGGGGTAGGAAAAATGGAGCTCCACCCCAGAACACCCAATTTGCACTGAAATATGTTGAAAGAAAATACAGGGCGTCCTGCATAAACCACGCCCACAGTGTGGTAGTAAAAATTTTGGTAGCCCTTTACTGTTAATATGCCAGAAGATTGGAGAGTCTTAGATTGATATTTCCACTATGCCACAAAGCTTGCTAAGTAATCTTAGGACAGTGACCCTGGTAATGTTCCCTTTTTTTCCTAAGCATAGATTGTTAAATCATGGATTGTTGAATAAAGAAAAGTTAATGAGTACATACATTACTATAAGCTTGAAATCCTTCATTATATTGATGCATGATCAAACTGTTAGAATAAAAGTATAGGTGTTTGAAACAAGCCATGATGTCAGAATGATGGGGCAATGTGATGTCCTTAGGCAAATATCACAATTCTGTGATTTGTGTCAATCATGTCATGATGACTGACACAAGTCCAAGTTGTGCTGAATGCTATATTATGCAACTTGCTTGCTATAAGGATCTGTATGTTGTTATTCCTACTTCTAGGGCTGTTCATTTTAAGAGAATCAAATGGTGTGGAACACTTGTGTTTTCTGCGCTAAATTCTTGGAAGAAGGATAAAACTTAAAATCAATGGCCTATTTTATTCTCATAAAATCCTTGTGTGGCATATGAAGCTGAAAGAACAAGCAGCTGGGGTTGGCAATCATTCACTAAACCTCTCAGGCCTGAGAGGGGATTTATTTGGCTGGAAATGAGATTGTTAAGTGTTTTGTTAACTTTTATCCTGTTTATTTCTCCTTCTGAAAAGCACTTTGGAAATATTTATAAACAGTTACAAAATTTACATTAAACACCATAATATTGTGACTTATGAAAAGGTCTTACCATGTTATGCTTTTGATTCCTGAATTTAGGATTTTAATTTTTCCTCTCCAGAAGCAGCGGGTTGTCACGATTTAAAATCTTTTGGCTCAGATTTATTATCACTGTGTCTGGTTGGTAGTGACCACAGTGCTGTTCAATCCAAGATCTTGGAATCTTATAATTTCTGCCTTATTGAGTTACGATTATGAAGTAGATGATATTTCTTAGCCCTGTCAACATGAGGGCAAAAGACAACTGTTTATTGATTCTATGACCCAATTTTCTTCCAGCAGTTCAAATGTTCACAGAATGTCCTCTTTCGCAGTCATTCTTTTAGGCAAAAAGGTGATGTGTGATTCTCAGCAAATGTAAATTAATGGAGATAATAAACCCAAGGAACTCTCACCTATTAAAAATTCACTAAGATTGTTCTAGGTATGCTGGCTTGATTAAAATTAATGATCACACTGAGTTTAACAAATCAGTTGGAATTTTAATTATTTATGTATATTGCACTTCAAAAAGAGATATTTTGTATTCAATTAGTCGCATTTCTGTTAGGGAATCACCTCTACATGGTGTAAGTTAGTTTCTCCCAAAGAGAGATAGTGGTAGGGATGGTGGGTAAATTGGTTATTTTTGCTTTTCCAGCACTACAGTACAGTGAATATAATCATTATGTTATGAATTATCATTAGCAAAGATAATTCTGTAGAATTAGAGCTTGGGCACATAGCTGGGCCAAAATTAAGAACTGAAGCTCTCATTTTATCAGTGTCTCACAATGAAAAAGCAGAAGTAGAAGATCAAGAAGCTACAAGCAATTGCAAATGAGGGAGATGTTAGTTTTGAAGATGATCACAAAATTGTGGGTTGTTCTGCTATAGTTCATGATTCTACTTATGTGTGGCCTGATCTGAAAGAGTTTTCTTTTTTTGAGAAAAAGAACAGTTTCACTCATAAGATAAAGGGTCTGTTGATTATGATTAGACTTCTTTCATTCATTCAGTGAGGTTATCCAGACTTGGTGAAACCATGCTTAATTAAATAAATAAAATCACAAAATTGGAGCAGGACTACACAAACATTGTGTTTTGTCCACCTTCATTCTTAATTCAAACATATTAAATATTAAACTGTTCAATTGTAGACTGTTTGATCCTGGGAAGGCTCTGTAGGCCTCTCTCAACAGACAATACCAATTTATTTTAAAACAATGCTGTGCAGTAGATTAAGATGAACCTTGCTCTCCATGAGCCTAGTCTTACACTTTGTGATACCCCATGGGCCCCTTTCTCCTATTTATATCAAGAAAACTACAGTATAATCTGTGTCACAGGTGGGTTTCAGCAGGTTACGACCAGTTCTGAAGAACCGGTAGCAGAAATTTTAAGTACTTCAGAGAACTGGTAAGTACCAGCTCTGACTGGCACTGCCCTCCATGTATTCTCTGCCTCCTCCAGCTGATCAGGAGGAAATAGGAATTTTACAGTAAACTTCCCCTGGAGTGGGGAGGGAATGGAGATTTTTGTTGTGAGCCGCCCCGATTCTTTAGAGAGGGGCGGCATACAAATAATAATAATAATAATAATAATAATAATAATAATAATAATAATAATAATATTATTATTATTATTATTATTACAGGATCCTTCCCCTGGAGTGGGGAGGCAATGGAGATTTTACAGGATCCTTCCCCAGGAGTGGGGAGGGAAAGGGGGAATGGAGATTTCACAGTACCCTTCCCCTGCCACACCCACCAAGCCAGGCCCTCCAAGCCATGCCACACCCACTAAGCCACACCACAGAACCGGTAGTCGGTAGTAAAAAAAAATTGAATCCCACCACTGGTTTATGTCAATGGTCTGATTTCACAGAATGAAAGCTGAACAAGCTGTACAGTCCCATTTTACAAAGCAGTATTTCTCAACCTTAGAATCTTCCAGGTGCATGGACATCAACTCCCAGAATGCCCCAGCCAACCAGGCTAGCTGGGGAATTCTGGGAGTTGAAGTCGACACATCTGAAAGTTGCCAGGGTTGAGAAACTTTGCTGTAAAGGATATGCCAATGGCTTGAGATGAGAAATTATTTTGAAATGTGAAATTATTTTGAAAAGGGCTAAGAAAAATGATCCCAAAGAGGAACAAACAAACACACACACACACACACACACACACACACACACGCCTGAACCACATTTTTTGTTCCCCTTTTCATAAGGGATGTATTTCACCGTTAGCCTTCCATCACCAATAGGCCATGAGGACATATGCAAATCACTGTGAACTGGACAGAGAAATTAAACACCGTTATGTGTGCTTGGACTGCTTTAAACTTAAATTCAAATGTTAAATGATGATTAGGTAGCAGGACACGATCAAAACGATAGTAATGGGCTTTGCGCTATGATGATGAAGTGATCTTGTTGGCCTTCTATAATTATCCTAATATAATTAGCAATACACGAGCTGTTTCAAAGCATTCTAAGCATGCTGGGAAACAGTTCCTTCCAAAATTAGTCATACAAGATGATTGTAGGCGGTGAGTAATCTGAACTTGGCCTTCACCTGGCAGTAATGATTCTAGCATTAAAATGAATTACAGTAGAAAGGAATTGTTTCATCTGTTTCCCATAGCAGCAAATTCTCCTGTATTATTATTTGTCACCCACCCCAATCTTTGTGACCACTGGGCTGCCAAGTTATATACAATAGATGGCAGGGACATGGGACCTATACATTGCTATTCTCAGATTATTGCTCCCTCCCCCGTAGTATAAGAAAGCTTAGAACTACGTTGCCTAAAACACGATCTAAGTATTGCCCACAAGATCATATGCTGCAACGTTCTACCTGTCAATGACTACTTCAGCTTCAACCGCAACAACACAAGAGCACGCAACAGATTCAAACTTAATATTAACCGCTCCGAACTTGACTGCAAAAAATATGACTTCAGCAACCGAGTTGTTGAAGCATGGAACTCATTACCTGACTCAGTAGTGTCAATCCCTAACCCCAAACATTTTTCTCTTAGACTATCCACAATTGACCTCTCCAGGTTCCTTAGAGGTCAGTAAGGGGCGTGCATAAGTGCACCAGTGTGCCTTCCATCCCCTGTCCAATTGTCTCTCCTTATCTCATTTATCTTTCCTTCTTTTCAAATATGTTCACCTATACTTTTATATCTTTTCTTCTATTCTTTATTTATATTATTACATATCTATTCTCTTCAATGTGTACTATGTATTGGACAAAATAAATAAAATAGATAAATAAAATAAATATAAGGAAAACTAGCATGTCAATTATGCTACATCTTGATAGGTTCCAACTTTGTGAGTTCTTATGCTTTCTCTTGGGCTCTTAGATAAGTTTCCCTAATATAAGATATGATAAAAGATCATGCTAAAATTATCTATTTTGGTGTAAAAATATTTTGATACATTATGTACTCTTTATTTACAGGCTGCGAGAGCCATCGTGGGGCTTCCAAGATCTGCCCACATTTCACCAACACCCCGCGGCCTGCACTGGCTGCCGATCAGTTTCCGGTCACAATTCAAAGTGTTGGTTATGACCTATAAAGCCCTACATGGCATTGGACCAGGATATCTCTGAGACCACCTCCTGCCGCACGAATCCCAACGGTCGATTAGGTCCCACAGAGTGGGCCTTCTCCGGGTCCTGTCGACCAAACAATGTCGACTGGCGGGACCCAGGGGAAGAGCCTTCTCTGTGGTGGCCCCGGCCCTCTGGAATCAACTCCCTCCAGAGATTTGAATAGCCCCAACCCTCCTCGCCTCCCATAAAATGCTGAAGACCCACTTTTGTTGCCAGGCATTGGGATAATTACCATCTTTCCCCCTTTTTATTATATTTTTGCCCTTATTGCATGATAGATTAGGTTGAATTTGTGTGACTGCATAGCTAGGGGTTTTATTATGTTATTAATGTCTTTTAAATGGATCTAATTTTTTATTGTTAGATTTGTAATGTATTGTATTATTGCTATGCTGTGAGCCGCCCCGAGTCTTCGGAGAGGGGTGGCATACAAATCTAATAAAGTAAACTAATCTAAAACTAAACTACCATCAGTTATAATTGCTACATGGAAAGAATAAACATTTTAAGGAAAGTTAAAATAGCATCGAAAGGGGAGAGGTGAAAATTAATGCAGCTTGAAAAATAATCAAAGTTTGGCTAATAAAGAATTCAGGAGAAAATCTGGTCTGACCCAATCTGACTACTATTCTAATTAACTTCTGGAAAAAAGAATTCAGGAAATACTTTAATGTACCGTAGTTTTATGCACTCATCCAGAACTTCATTGTGGTTGCCTCCAATTCTTTCAGCTTCAATGTCATTCCAGTTCTGTGGTTTATTTAACCAAATGCCATTAAAATGATGGAAATCTTGTCACTGACATTGTTCTGACTAACATGTGCTTCCAGGGGAATTGTTTCTGTGGGTTGGCTTGACAGGAACATAAGCAAACTGCTTTAAGAACATAGCTAAGTGCCTTATTCTATTCACAGACATTAGAGAATGTGACTTGATAACGCTGTTTAACTCATGGCTACCATATTCAGTAAAATTACCTCGTGAGATTCTCCTGTTGGGTTCTTTGAAACGTTATACAATAACAAACTGTGCTTTGTGATGTTTAAGGCAGTCAGCAAATTTAAAAGATTCATCCGATGTAATCAGAGTGTCATGTTTCCTGAGTAATGAATTCCCAGAAATGAAGACTGACACCTTGTTCAGGTTCAAGAAACCCTTTCATGAGCACATTATATCAGCACTTAGAAAGGTGAAGCTAGCTCCAAATTATTCCTGCTCATTTGGATAGTTAAAATAATAGGATTTCCCCACACCCCTAGGTCTCTCTGGTTACATAGGCCAGTGTTTCCCAACCGTGGCAACTTGGAGATATCTGGACTTCAATTCCCAGAATTCCCCAGCCAGCATTCGCTGGCTGGGGAATTCTGGGAGTTGAAGTCCAAATGTCTTCAAGTTGCCAAGGTTGGGAAACACTGACATAGTCCAATCAGTCCAGCAATAGGTTCCTGCCCGGCTTTGACAGATGTCTGTTGACATGACCTTGGTTCACACAATGGCTGGTGGATGTTATGAGACATCTGAAGCACCACATTCCTAAATTCCTCCTTCCCCCACCCCTGTGACTGGCAACCAAGCAATGAAGTAGAAGTAAGCATGGCTTCAGTTGAAGTAGTTTTGCAGGTTGTCACAGAGGCCCAGTAAGTGGCATAAGGGGTGTGCATAAATGCACCAGAGTGCACTAGAGCGCCTTCCGTCCCCTGTCCTAATGTCTTTCTTTTACTAGTATAATGTATATAAATATTATTATATTTTTGTATGCCGCCAATATGTATTTGACAAAACTAACAAATGAATAAATAATTAAAAAAAATATCTTAGCCTGGAGACAGCTGGGTATACATTCTTGGCTAGTTCCATTCTTGGACACAGATCGTCCAGATCATAGTTGGGACTCCGGAAGTAATATCCCCAAAGAACAGACTAAAGTTTTGGTAGCTCATGAAGATGCAAACTTCAGAGATAGCTGTAGATGTACTCAACTGAACCTCAAAACAGAGAAGGGGGGAGGGAGGGAGGGAGAGGGAAAGAGAGAGAGAGAGAGAGAAGGCTGAGTCAACCTTGAGCCTGGTGAGATTTGAACTGCCAAATTACAGGCAACTGTCAATCAGCAGAAACACCTATACTACACTATAACCACTGCACCACCATAGCTCATAATATAGATAGATGATGAAAGAGAGATAGACAGACGTAGCAATCAATCAATCAATCAATCAATCAATCAAGCAAGCAAGCAAGCAAGCAAGCAAGCAAGCAAGCAATAAATAAATAAATAAATAAATAAATAAATAAATAAATAAATAAATAAATACTGCAGTGTATATTTCTACAGAGTATAAGATGCATCTCCCCCGCTAAAAGAGGCTGAAATTTTGGGTGGGTCTTATACTCCAAATGTAGGAGTATACAAAGTCCTAACAAAGTGTTAATGATCTTCCTGGCTTGCAGGCTTGTTTTCATTCCTACTCCTGCTGAATTTTTTTTTTCCAGCCCTAAGTCTTTGCAGGCTTGCTTTCATTCCTATCCCCTCTGAGTCAGATGTGAGTTCCAGGCATAAACTACTCTGTTGTTAAGTTGTATTTTCTGCAATCAAGTTTGGAGTAGTTCACTTTGAGTTTGCATCTGTTGTGTACTTGTGTATTATTGTGATTGAAGCTGAAGTAGTCATTGACAGGAAGGACATTGTAGCAGATAATTTTATGACTTATGCTTAGGTCATGCCGAAGGTGACGTAGTTCTAAGTTTTCTAAGCCCAGGATTTCAAGTCTGGTGGCGTAAGGTATTCTGTTGCAAGCAGAGGAATGGAGGACTCTTCTCATAAAGTATCTCTGGGCATGCTCAATTGTATTGTGTCAGATATGCGGTGTGGGTTCCAGACAGATGAGCTGTATTCAAAGATTAGTCTGGCAAATGTTTTGTAGGTTCTGGTTAGTAGTGTAATATTCCGGCACCGCAGAATATTACATCAAACAAGCAAACAAACAAACAAACAAACAAACAACTGGAGAAGAAGCTATGTAAGATTGGCAATGTTATTTCAGTGGGCTTTGGCACTTAGATCATTACATATGAGTACTCCTAAGTCTTTGACAGAGTGAAGGTTGTCTGCAAGGTTGTGTCCCGTCAGCTTGTATTTGGTGTTCTGATTTTTTTTGCCAATGTGTAGGACAGAGCATTTGTTGGTTGAGATTTGGAGTTGCCAATTGTTTGACCATTCTGACACAAAGTCAAGGTCTTTTTGAATGGTAACAGTGTTGTTGTTGTTGTTAAAAATTTTTACATCATCGGCAAAGAAAATGCAGTTGCTTATGATGTGATCGCAAAGGCCATTTATATAAAGTACTGTATAAAGAATGTTGGTCCTAGTAGGTTGCCTTGGAGAACACTGCTGTTAACAGCTACAGGATTTGATAAGGCACTTCCTATTTTGACCACTTGTCATCAGTTTGACAGTAACACAGCTTTCCAGTTATGTATGGGTCCAGAGATCCCATAGGATTTTCAGAAATGGTTTGTCGTGTACCACTGAGTCGAAGGCTTTACAGAAATCTATGTAAATTGCATCAATTGTTTTGTCCTGGTCAAGTTTTGAAGTCCATATATTCACTTTACAATTCAGAATCCCAATGGAATGGTCAGGCCTCTGATTGGGGAATAGTTCATTGAACCTCCAGGTGTAGGGAAAAAAGAAACATTTTTAATGGAGTTCAGCATTTTTCATACTGACTTCTATTTTAGGTGCACTCTTAAATTACCACTGTCAATCTGCCTCCCTTCCCCCTTCAGATTGTCACAATAGTTTGATGGCAAGCTGCCATGTAAGAGTGTGCTTAAAAAAGAATTTCCTTGAGAACATGTGTTTTTGAAAAGCTTTTTTCTCTCTGGGGGGCATTGAGAGATTCCCCCCCCCATCTCCTTTCTTTGCAACGCATTGCCAGCCCATTACAGAAGCTTTTCTGAATATGCCTTTGAAAATTGTCCAGAAATTGCAGCTGGCCCACAATGTGGCAGTGTGGGAGGACCAGTACTTATACCCCAATGCTGAACCCAGTTCAAAATAGTTGCTTTAGTTATCTATAGAACCACTTCGTTTTGTAGAGTTTTTCCTGCTTTTTCATATGATGGAACAAACTTATCAAAGCCTTTTATAGCACTAGCCTATTTTATGTAGTATGATTTGTGTATGTGTGTGTTTATTTTATTTTTATTTATTGTTAGAGTTGAAAGGAACCATGCAGGTCATCAAGTCCAATCCCCTGCCTGAGCCGAAATCCTATAGCACCCCAACCAAGTGGCAGTCCAATCTCCTCTTGAAAGTGTCCAGAGCTGGGGAGTTCACAAACTCCGCAGGCAGGTTGTTCTAATGGTTGATCGCTCTGACCGTCAGGAAGTTCTTCCTTACTTCTAGGTTGAATCTCTCCTTGGTCAGCTTCCAGCCGTTGTTCCTTGTCCGGCCCTCTGGTGCTCTGGAGAATAGAGTGACCACCTCCTCTCTGTGGCAACCCCTCATATACCTGTATACAGTTATCATGTCCACTCTGGCCCTCCTTTTCTCTAGGCTATCCATGCCCAGTTCCCGCAATCTCTCTTCATAAGTCATGGTTTCTAATCCCCTAATCATTTTGGTTGCTGTTTTCTGCACCTTCTCCAGAGTTTCAATGTCTCTTTTGAAGTGTGGTGACCAGAACTGGATGCAATACTCCAGATTATAACCTTCTGACTTGTATGGATGGTCTGTGTCTTCCTCCAGATCCTCTAGCAGAAGTCTGGAATTCAGTATCTAAGCTGTTCTTAGCACTGCAAAAATCTGGTCAAAAATCTCTGAGGTCCTTCCTGGGATCTGTTGGAGCCACTCTCTCAGTTTAAGATCCTCAGCCTCAACTGCTCCTACTACCAATGGTATCATTTTGGCCTTTATTTTCCACATACTCTCCAGTTTTTCCTTCAGGTCTTCGTACTTCTACACCACATACTATCTTCTTCCTGATGCTGCTGTCACTTGGCATTATTACATCTCTCACCCCAACTGTTCTGATCTTTGTCTACTCCCACATTGTCTAGTTCATTGGCCAGTACTTGGAACTGGACATCCCACAGATCCTTTTATTCTCCATGATTTTCTGTGGGATCTGGACTTGGGAGAGTCTGGCACAGAGGTGTCAATTTAATTGAGGGTCACATCAAGGTTGTGTTTCACCTCAGGGGGTTGGGGTGGGCATGGCCAGGGTTGGCATGGTCAGCTCAATGTCACTCATGTTGGGGGCACCTGTGGAAGCCTGAGTACCTTCCCAGAGAAAACAGGCTCAAGAGCTCCATTTTTGGCTGTGATGGTCTCCTACAACCAGTGAAGGGCTGCAAAAAATTTTACTACCACACTATGGATGTGGTTTATTTTGTGGGTGTGGCTTGTCAGCCATGTGACCAGGTGGGAGTGGCTTGATGATCATGTGACCTAGAGTGGCTTAAAAGTGGCCAATTTGACATCACTCATTTCAAAGGTTTGGGTTAGGATTAGGATACTTCTCGCCTCAAAGAGATAAAATTTCCCTATCTATTTACTATTACTGAACATCCAAAGCATACTATTTAATTCTATGTATATATGCCATATGTGTACATACATATTACACACAGGCACACAAAAATATGCTTTATCCACTATATAAACTATAAGCACAGCTCTTCTAAAATTATACACATTCAACCTCATTTACTGCAATAGGAAAAACATACCCAGAGCCCAGAAGGGAAAAAACGGAAAAAAATGCGTTTTTTTTTAAATCGGTTCTGCGTACCTGACCAAAATTTTTCTATCGGTACTGTGTACCTGACCATATCCATAGGAGCCCATCACTGCCTGCAACCCTCTTCCAGCAAAAATGGAGCTCTCGCAGACCCCCCCCCCACAAGGTCCATTTTTGTTGGCAGAAGCTCTGCGGGCTGGTCCTTCACTGTTTCCTGGCTGGTGGCACCACTGGAAAAGTCAACATCCAGCCCACAGGCCTTGAGTTTGACACCCCTTGTGTAGCCCATACACTGTGAAGATGTTCGTAAATGCAATGCCAGCTACTTGGTTGTGATATTCATTGTAGGCCATTTCTGCATCTTATGTTCATTTTCGTTCTCTCTCTCTCTCTCTCTGTCTCTCCCTTCCTCTCCCTCTCTCTGTCTCTCTCTGTCTCTCTCATACACATACACATACTCCGGTGGTGGGATTCCAAATCTTTTACTACCAGTTCTATAAAAGCGTGCTTTGCACATGCCCATCTGCTTTGCACACATGCACACGCCTTGTGTGTGAACGCAGCACTCAAAGACCATCCTCGGTGTCAGCGCTGGTGAGCAATCTGCTCTGCTGCGCAAATCAGTTGAGCTAAAAAACAAGGGAATATAGGACAGGAAATGGTAGGGGTGGGAGGACGGGGGCAGAAAAGAGGTGGTATTTGCTGGTTCTCCAAACTACTCAAAATTTCCACTACTTGTTTAACCGAACCGGTCTGAACCGGCTGAATACCGTCTCTGACACACGCTGTGTATACCCGAAGATGTTCAAGAGGTGTAGCGTACATATTTAGAGATGATGATGGTGATGATGATCATTATAATACACTAAATGGCCCATGAAATTTAGAATAAAATCCAAACAAAAAATAAAGCAGAATACATTGTATAATGGAGCCTTTCTGTCTTCCATAAGAAGTTTCTCAGATGCTCTCCAAATGTCACTGAGACCCTTTGAAATGAAATTGAACATATTGCAGTCTATAGAAAGTGAAGTCAGTGAAATATTGTTGCAGTTAAACAGTTGTATACTGTGTATTTATTGGTCCCCCACTACTTATCTCCTTAGATGGTATGGTGCAATAAATGATTTATATGGTTGTACCCTATGCTGAGCCAAACTGGCTGTGTTTAAGAAATCTCTGCTTATTTTGTCAAGTGAGATTCCAGCAATGGCATATGACACCAAACGACACTGGTTATAACAACCTCATTGGAACGCAAATGCTACCATTATGTAGTTAGTTATTTTCACACATTGGATGCAACTGTACAAGTTGCAGTATTTGTATGATGACATCATTGCAAGTGTCATCACCCCCTCCCCTCCTCCGCCTCATGCATGCCCTTGTTTGCCAGATGTCTACTCTAAGTTTTTGGCCTAATAGTGCCACGGAGCAGAACTGGCCTTTGGAAAATGTTGCCAAACACTCAGGAAGACAAAGCAGGTGCCATTTCCCTAAGATCCCCAGTGTGGTAAAATTGAGATAAAAGGATTGAGTTTTAACTATTATAACCCAGATGGAGAAGATGAGTAATGGTGTTAGCACTATGTATTGATATAACACATTAAAAAATATTATCGGAATAAACTAGCTTAAACATATCCAAATTATATTTTAAAAATATTTAGTTTTTTAGTTGTAATATTCAAATTAATTTTATATATAATCTATTTTATTACTATATGATATGATATACTTAGTTATTGGAATAATTAGTTCTTTAGATGTATAGTATACAAATACCGAGTATGCAAATAGCCAATATGTAAATAAGTTATGTTAAATAAGTGTATATGCATACCGGCCGCGGATTGGCTAAGCCGCGGATTGGAAATTCAAGAGGCTGTCAAAGCCACGCCTACAGGAAAAAACTTTTAAAAAGGGAAACCCAGCCGCGTGGCTTGTCTTTTGCCTTGAGTTACTTTGTTACACTTCGTTGCAAGTTCGTTACTGGTTAGAGCCTATTCCTAATAAACATGAATCAGGCCACAACGTGTCTCTCTCATTACTTCAAATCTAACATATAGGATCATGTTTTTCTAGATTTTTTGTTATAATATGAAGATTTATCTTATATATAATCTACTCTACTTAGATGTATTATAAGAAACTGGTTTTGGGAACAATTAGTTCAATAGATTTGTAAGACCAAAATAAGATGTGAATTTGATGACCAGCGATTAATGTAAAGGTTATTGTAATGTTTAAATATTAGATGTAGAAAAGCTATATTTTAAGAGGTTTATGAATATATAAGATATTATATGTTTGTAGAGTTCTTTTGTGAAAGAAAGAGATATAAGAGCCTCCATTGAATAATTACAAAGTAAAAAGAAAAAAATTGTATATGTTTGACAATAAGCTTGATTTTTTGTTGGTAACTATTTTTTTTAAAAAAATTATGCTGGAGAAAAAAAAATAAAAATTTTATGCAGCAAGATCCCCAGTGCGTATAAAATGGATTCGGAGATTTCTATATATCTTGATCTACTTACGTCTTGGTCAGAGAAATACTATCACATTCCTGTAGTGGGATTAAAATTGTTTTAAATTAAGTAAAACAGGAGTTGATGTATTTCATGGTAATATAAATCCACAAATATAAATGGTTTTAGATGGGAGGGGCAAGAATGATCTCCCTAGGTCAGTGATGGCGAAGCTTTTTTTCTCTGGTGCTGAAAGAGCATGTGTGCCCACTATTGAGCATGGCTGAGTGCCGACACCCATAATTTAATGCCTAGGGAGGATGAAAACAGCTTCCCCCACCCCAGGAGGCCCTCTGGGGGCCAGAAAAGGCCTTTCCCCCAACTTCTGGTGGGCCCAGTAGGCTCATGTTTCGCCCTCCCCAGATCCAAAGGTTTCCCTGGAGCCGGGGGATGGGTAAAAATGTCCTCCCCCATCCCCCAAGAAGGCCCTACAAAAGCCAAAAACGTCCGCCCAGAGCCTCTCTGCAGCCAAAAGTCAGTTGGCTGGTACACATATGCACATTGGAGGTGAGCTAGGACAAGGGCTCATGTGCCAGCAGATATGGCTCCGCGTGCCACCTGTGGCACCTGTGCCATAGGTTGGCCATCACTGCCCTGGGTAATATGATTGCTCATGAACTTTCTTTCATTTTGTTTTTTTTCCTTCAAATTTTTAAAAAAATACAATATATTAATGCATTTTATAAATGGAGTTATTTCAGTTCTAAAAATTGTAACTGCTCTCTTTGGATAAGAGCTATAAACAGATGCCATTAATGCTCAAATCTGAAGTAAGAGGGTTGTTAATGAATGTTAATGAATCGCTGGAAGAATAGATATTGAGGTTTGTTCAAAGTGAAACCATCTTCCTGCAAAGAAAAATCTTACAATTATCCTCTCTCCCCACCGCTTCCAAAAAAATCCCAATGAAAAATATTGCTGTTAAAATGTCTAGAATTTAGTCAGGAGTTGGAAGCTGAGGGGATTTTTGATTCTCCTTCAGGGACCCATGACAGACAAAACAGGACAAGTCATTTTCAGATGTCTAATATTTCTCTCGGTTTGACCTCCAGGCCCCAACATGTTGTCCTTTTAAGATAAGAGGGATCCATTCATCTGCAGTGGGCAGAGAATCACCCACTAGGCATGTCAGCTGTGGAAGGGATGGACAGCCTAATCCAATTTGTTGGTGAAGGATGGAAGGAGTGAATCTTATCGTGCCCATGCAAACCGCTGGGCTATAATTGGCATTGCCAGCTGCCCTTTAAAGCTCCGTGTTTTTAGAAAGGAAAGGAAGTGATTATTCAAATTGAACCCCTCAGTGCTGCCTGCATCTATTTTCTTCATGCCTTATTAAAACAAATTTGAAACAGTCACAAATGTGATCCTTCAATTCCCAACACAGCCAATAAAAAGGTAAAATTATGTCATTCAGTAGGCAGATCTAAGTATAGTTACAGAGCATTTAATTAGATAAAGCATTTAGCCACTAATGTAGTGAAATAGGTTTCTTATTTTTGGAATATTTATTATTTATTTTATTTATTTATTTTGTCCAATACATAATACACATTGAAGAGAATAGATATGTAATAATATAAATAAAGAAAAGACTAGAAGAAAAGATATAAAAATATTGGTGAACATATTTGAAAGGAAGAAAAGATAAATGAGATAAGGAGAGACAATTGGACAGGGGACGGAAGGCACACTAGTGCACTTATGCACGCCCCTTACTGACCTCTAAGGAACCTGGAGAGGTCAATCGTGGAAAGTCTAAGGGGAAAATGTTGGGGGTTAGGGGTTGACACTACTGAGTCAGGTAAAGAGTTCCACGCTTCGACAACTTGATTGCTGAAGTCATATTTTTTATAGTCAAGTTTGGAGTGGTTAATATTAAGTTTGAATCTGTTGCGTGCTCTTGTGTTGTTGCAATTGAAGCTGAAGTAGCCATTGACAGGTAGAACGTTGCAGCATATGATCTTGTGGGCAATACTTAGATCATGTTTTAGGCGACGTAGTTCTAAGCTTTCTAGACCTAGGATTGATAGTCTGCTTTCGTAGGGTATTCTGTTTCGAGTGGAGGAGTGAAGGGCTCTTCTGGTGAAGTATCTTTGGACATTTTCAAGGGTGTTGATATCTGAGATGTGGTATGGGTTTCAGACAGATGAACTGTATTCAAGGATGGGTCTGGCAAAAGTTTTGTAGGCTCTGGTGAGTACCGTGAGATTGCTAGAGCAGAAGCTGCGTAGGATCAGGTTAACAACTCTAGAAGCCTTTTTGGCGATATTGTTGCAGGGGGCTTTGGCACTTAGATCATTTGATATTAGTATTCCAAGGTCTTTTACTGAGTGGGGGTTGGCTGTGAGATTTTGTTTATTCAGTTTATATATGTGGTTAGGATATACAAGCGTTATCTGGAAAGTAAGGTTATAAGACACGTAGCTCTCGCAAGGAATGTTCCCATGGGAAGTCAGTGAAAGTGAACAACCAGTGCCAGTGGTCAGTAGATCATTGCCTGGCGTTGTGGTGAAGATTAGAGATAAGAGTCCTCATTCTGTTTCCCTTAAAGCGCGAAGTGCACGCTGTAATACACTACCTGAATGCTAAGGGCATGAATGCTGCTGCGATTCATCGTGAAATCATTTTAGTTTATGTAGAGGATGCAATGTCAAGACAGCATGTGACAAAATGGGTATGGAATTTCAATTCCGGAAGGACGGAAATTCATGATGAAGACATAAGATACTATCACGACGAGGAGGAGGTGAAAATCGAAGTGACGAATTGGCTGAAAAAGGCAGCGGGATAACCAGGCATCAAAATACTCATCCCACGGATGACAAAATGTATTGAACTGAATAGTGATTATGTGGAAAGATAATGTGCTACCTATGCTACGATCCATGTAACTTTTGTTAACATATACAGTATTCATTATTTGTATTTTGAAAAAATCTTGTAACCTTACTTTCCGGATAACTCTCATATATATGTTTGTGTGTGTGTGTGTATGTGTGTGTGTGTGTCTGTCTGTGTGTCTGTCTGTCTATCCTGTCTGTCTGTGTCTGTGTCTCGGTGTGTGAAAACTTAAAATTAATTAATTAACTTAATTAATTAGAGCCATTGAGTTAGAATTCAATCCTTTTTGAAATTTGGGGAGTATTATTTTTCTGCTTCATTTTTCCCAATGTATTGCATCTCTTAAATAAATATACATTCTCAAGACCTTTGTAAGTAAATTGGGATGAACAAAGTGTGTACTTTCCCTGACATCTTTTGAAGCTGGCTTCATTTTTAAAAATCTAAATCAATTAGGAATAATAATAATAATAATAATAATAATAATAATAATAATAATAATAATTTTTTATTAGAATTGTATGCTGCCCCTCTCCGAAGACTCAGTTTATTTCCACTTTATCTTCCTTTCATATGTGTTCAACCCAGTGATGGGCTGCCAATTTTTTTTACTACCACACTGTGGGCATGGCTTATGCATTTTGTTTCAACATCTTTCAGTGCAAATTGGGCGCTCTGGGGTGGAGCTCCAAATTTTGCTACCGGAACTGCGTTCCTGACTGTTCCCGCAGGAGCCCATCACTGGTTCAACCGTAAGTTCAGCATTATTATTATTATTATTATTATTATTATTATTATTATTATTATTATTTGCAAATTTAATCTGAAGTCTGCACAAGAAGTGTTCTTTAACTATGCATTCATAAATCATGAGAAATACTTATTTGAAAATGTTTCTCTCAAGGCATATGCTTGTATATCTATTTTAAGCTAAATGTGTTCCTTTCTTTGATAGAATAATTCACTCCATTCATTCCTTCATTTATTTATTTCCTTCAGCAACTCAAGATGCCACACACAGGGCTCCTTCCTTCAGTTTTCCCCACAATAAACCGGTGGAGTAATCTGGACTGAGAAATCCCAAAGACACCCAATGGTTTTTTCCATAACTGAAGGATAGGCTTGAATCAGACCTTAACTGATCATTATTCAAACCTTTAACCATTGTATAATGCTAGATTTCTTAACACAGAGACAGCTAAACCAACATGTAACTCATTACATAATACATGCGTGCATTTTAATACATTTTAAAGATCATGACTGAATTAAATGAGATAAAGGCACTTCGGTCTTCACATTCATCCACAAAGATGTGGCTCAAGTAAGTCAATTACAGAATTTTCAAAAGCCGACAGAGCCTTAAGGCATTTTGCTTCAAGTGACAAAGAATACAATTATCTGTCTGTCTGTCTGTCTGTCTGTCTGTCTGTCTGTCTGTCTGTCTGTCTGTCTGTCTGTCTGTCTGTCTGTCTGTCTATCTATCTATCTATCTATCTATCTATCTATCTATCTATCTATCTATCTATCTATCTATCTATCTATCTATCTAACCGTGGATAGTCTAAGGGTAAAATGTTGGGGGTTAGGGTCATCTTAATTTCAAATAAAATACATTCAAAGAATGGTAGTCAGGAATCACAGATAAAACTATAAACATTTTAGTGAAATTATTATATAGTGGTACCTCTACCTAAGAACGCCTCTACTTATGAACTTTTCTAGATAAGAACCGGGTGTTCAAGATTTTTTTGCCTCTTCTCAAGAACCATTTTCCACTTACAAACCCAAGCCTCCAAAACTGTAACCAGAAAAGGCAGGGAGAAGCCTCCGTGGGGCCTCTCTAGGAATCTCCTGGGAGGAAACAGGGGAGGAAAAGGTGGGGAGAAGCCTCCGTGGGACCTCTCTAGGAATATCCTGGATATTCTACCCTCCCTGTGGTTTCCCCAATCGCACACATTATTTGCTTTTACATTGATTCCTATGGGAAAAATTGCTTCTTCTTGCAAACCTTTCTACTTAAGAACCTGATCACGGAACAAATTAAGTTCATAAGTAGAGGTACCACTGTACAGATCTTTGAAATGCACCAATACGTTTGGTTTTATAATAAGGGTTTTTTTTAGTTGTTTAGTATTGGATTGTTAAATGCTGTTTTTTTATCACTGTTGTTAGCCGCCCCGAGTCTGCGGAGACAAGGCGGCATACAAATCCAATAAATAAATTAAAAAAAACAAAAAACAAACAAATAAATAAATAAACAAACAAATAAATAAATTTTAAAAAAACCAATATAAAGAAAATATTTTTTTTTAAAAAAAAAAACCATATCATATTAGTACTATAAACAGAACAACTGAACAATGGAGGATAGTAGTTGAATGCAGTGTTCCGTCTAATTTTTTTGGGGGGTGGGCGGAAAAGTATAGTGTCTGAGCGGCAGTCCTTTCGGGACTGGGCGGCACAGAAATAAATAAATAAATAAATAAACAAACAAACAAACAAACAAACAAACAAACATACATACATACATACATACATATATACATACATACATACAAACAAATAAAAAACCCACCCTGTTTTGCCTCAGAGAATTTCAAAATAAAATACTGTACTGTGTGTCTATAACAGTGAGCTCATAATAGGGCAACTCTATCAATATCAAAATGCCACTTAAATAGTTGAGCTAGTTTCAAACTAGATTTTGATTTTCTTTCTCTCTTCCTTACTCCCATTCTTTTTCTTTCTCTTTTCCTTCCTCTCTTTTTTCTATCTGTTTCTCTCTCTTCCTCTCTTCCTCTCTCTCTCCTTCCCTCTCACTCTTTCCCTCTCGGCTTCTGGGCAGGTTTGGAAAACTCTGAGTTGATTATGATTTTTAAGTGAGCGATTGCTCACTGCTCAGCTTAGAGGGAACTATGGTTGAATGTATCGAATTTTATGGTATTAAGAATAAAGTTACATGTTCCTAGCAACTTACAGATGTGATACACGCACAGAGAGAGAGGAGTGGGGTGAGAGAGAGAGAGAGAGAGAGAGAAAGAGAGATGAGCAGAAATGTTTCTCCTTGTTTGCAGAAAAGATTATTATCTTTCGATATAAATAGCTGAGACATTCTTAACTGAACTTCTATATATTTTTTATTAACATGTACTTTTGCAAAGGATTTATAGCTATCTGGATTCAAAGGGCAAAAAATGATTCACAGTGTGGGTGGGCAGTTTTCATCATCACGCTAATGTGTTCCCAACAGGTGCTATGTGCACACTCAAATGTGCCTCAAATCACAGTTTGCCTTTTGAATCCAGATCACTGCAGGGCCCTATGGATTATTTAAAAATGGAATAACAGCGAGAAGTTATGAAAAAGTTGCATTTTGACACCTTGAAGAGCTGTTAGCAGCAATTAAGGATTAGAAACATTAGAAAATTCCTATCTTTCTTGCACTGTCAGGGACGTTCTTCGTGGATCTCAAAAACGTCTTGTTTGTATCTCTTTGCAAACATTTGTTTGAAATGTTTTTCATTTAATAATTCCTTCCTTAACCTCACAGCATGGCTAGTTACATGTAAAGGTAGATTTCATGTTGTAGAGAATGTATCTGTACCCTATTAATTAACACATAATCATGGATTAGCTGAGTCTCAGTCTGGTTTAACTATTAAGAACCATAAGTGGGAGAGCATTACTGGCCTCCAAATAACTTTTAAGTTGGTAGGGTTGTCCCCAAAATGGGTCAGTTCATCCTGGCCAATCAGAGCCAGACACGAGCGATGGCCTTTCGCAAAACCTTTATTGAACCACTTCAGCCAAATGGTCCCAGCCACTAAAGGAACCGAGACCACAAACAGCAGCAAAGCATGATCGTTTAGGCAATTGGATGCCAGAAACAAGGAAGGAAAATTGCAAAAAACCCAGTCCATTCTTATTACCTTTTATGGAGTTATACGTTGCTTAACTCAGCGTGTCCATTTGCCCCCTAGAGCTTGCTCAAGCCTACGTGTCCTTCTGCAATTGATCTATATTGGGTCATTCTACCTCTGTTGCCAAGCCTTATGACTTCCTGTTCAATTTTGGGTACGTGTCATTCCATTTCCTCATTTCAAATTAACATGTTATACAAGGACATTTCTCTAAGTTACTCCTCTTCAGAATGGAAGTATCCTGTTTCTTATTGGGTGATCCATCATTTGTGCTGGGCTAAGAAGGTCCAAGGCCATAATTACCTTTGCTACAATGAAATCATTTGTTTGATTTTACAATTTACAAAAACTTAACAATACAAAATTAACATCTGTAATGCATCCGTTTTATATGAAAAAAGTATAATTCTTTGAATAATATCTTTTCTTGTTTAGCAATACAAAAACAGTTATTTTAATCCTCTACAAATAAGGAAAACATTAATCAAATGCAGGTGTTGGATAATTTTTCAAGGGCCCAGATGGCTGGTCTCTAAAGGCTCTTCCAGAACAGATGGAGCACTTTTCAGCCCACCCCTCCATTTTAATGGCGATGATTAGTTAAGAGCATAAATGGCAATACTTTGTTCATAGAATAGAATAGAATAGAACAGAACAGAACAGAACAGAACAGAACAGAATTCTTTAATGGCCAAGTGTGATTGGACACACAAGCAATTTGTCCTTGGTGCATATGCTCTCAGTGTACATAAAAGAAAAAACGTTTGTCACGAATCATGAGGTACAGCACATAATACTTGTCATAGGGTACAAATAAGCAATCAGGAAACAATCAATATTAATATAAATCATAAAGATACAGGCAACAAGTTCTTTTGAAAACAACAAGTTCTTTTGAAGGCACCTGTATTTTAAAAAAATTAAAATAAAATGTGGTAAATTATGCCAGTGGCAATGTCCATTTTACCACATGTTTGATGGTGGGGGTCATCGGGTGTTAAGAGATATTTGTGACTGCGATACTAACCAGCGGCCGCTGGCATCTGTATCTGATAGATGTAGGCCTCAACTTACAACTGTAATTGAGCCGGAAATATGGTCATAAGTCCTGCCATTGTTAAACAGATCACTCTGTGATCCAGCCAGATTTTACAACTTGTTTTGCAAATGTCATTGAGTGAACACTCCAGTTATCAGGTGAATCCATTGTCGGCAATGGGTACGTTTTACCACAAAAAAGGTCATAAAACACAGCCAGGTGACCTCAGAATGCCGCCATAAATGCAGGCTAATTGCTGAATGCCCAAAATCAGAGGTGGGTTCCTCCTGGTTCAGACTGGATCTCCAGAACCAGTAGCGGGTGCTGGTGACATCATGGAGCCAATTTGGTTGGTGCAGGTCCGTGGGTGCCACCATCTTTTTTGATTTTTTTTTTTGTGAATTTCCCAGTTTGGATGGCTTTTCCTCTTTCACTGCTTGAAAAAGTGCTCTCCCGCCTGCCCCTGGGTTAATATTAATCTTTATTTTATATTACTAGATAAATGGTCAAAGCAATGGAAACTGCAGTTTAATGTTTCCAAATGTAAAATAATGCACTTGGGGAAAAGGAATCCTCAATCTGAGTATTGTACTGGCAGTTCTGTGTTAGCAAAAACTTCAGAAGAGAAGGATTTAGGGGTAGTGATTTCTGACAGTCTCAAAATGGGTGAGCAGTGCAGTCAGGCGGTAGGGAAAGCAAGTAGGATGCTTGGCTGCATAGCTAGAGGTATAACAAGCAGGAAGAGGGAGATTATGATCCCCTTATACAGAGCGCTGGTGAGACCACATTTGGATTACTGTATTCAGTTCTGGAGACCTCACCTACAAAATGATATTGACAAAATTGAACGGGTCCAAAGACGGGCTACAAGAATGGTGGAAGGTCTTAAGCATAAAACGTATCAGGAAAGACTTAATGAACTCAATCTGTATAGTCTGGAGGACAGAAGGAAAAGGGGGGACATGATCGAAACATTTAAATACATAAGGTTCAGGATGGAAGTGTTTTTAATAGGAAAGTGAACACAAGAACAAGGGGACACAATCTGAAGTTAGTTGGGGAAAAGATCAAAAGCAACGTGAGAAAATATTATTTTACTGAAAGAGTAGTAGATCCTTGGAACAAACTTCCAGCAGACATGGTTGGTAAATCCACAGTAACTGAATTTAAACATGCCTGGGATAAACATATATCCATTGTAAAATAAAATACAGGAAATAGTATAAGGGCAGACTAGATGGACCATAAGGTCTTTTTCTGCCTTCAGTCTTCTATGTTTCTATTTCTTCACCTGATCAACTGTGTCTCGGGCTGATTCCAGCTACTGAGTCTGCATTGAAGAGAAATTGCAAGAGGGGACATGTGCGTACAAAAAACATTGCAATGCGAACCTGTGGCGAAGGTAAGTGGAACTCACCCCTGCCCAAAATGTGTTTGTGTGATAGCAGGAGCGCAAGCATCATAAGTTCAAATTGGGCCATATGTAGCTACTAAGTGAACAGTCATAACTCGAGGATTACCTGTATTATACATGCAGATTGTAGCAAAACATTCATAAGTACATCTTGAGCTTGAAGCTTGGTATCTTGGTACCAGTGATGGGCCACCATTCCCGGTGGCACCGAAACTGGGCTGGGAGCGCGAGGACATGTGATTTCCGGCTTTTTCCTTCTGTAAATGCATAGAAGCAAAAAAGCAAAAAAAACAGGTAAGTAATCCCCTGGGACTGGTGGCCCTGCTTCTCCGACCAGCACGCGCAGAAGCAAAACCCCCAGTATTTTTTACAGGAATCGTGCCAGTTGCATGTGCATGGTGTGTGCATGCCCAGTGGAAATGGAACTGTGCTATGTGTTCCATTTCTGCTTTCAGAACGGCGTTCCCAACAGTTCCAGGCCGGGCCCTCCCCTGCTTGGTACATATACTCTATGCAACAATGTAAGAGTTCCCCACAACAACAGAAGGAAGATGTTTATGTTGATAAAGCAGACACTGTTGTAATAAGATGACACATTCCATCATATTGGTAAATGATTAGCTAAATCTTTAAAGTAAAAACCTACCAGAAGAGAGAAAGAGGACCAGTCCATCACAGCTGCCACCCAACCTGAATTGAATAAACGTAATTTCTTTGACACTCACCCCCTTACTTCTGATGTATTTTATTGGATTCCATTTGGCCACGAACCTTGGGAAAAGAAGGTGTTCTGATCCTTTAAATTACAGAATCATTATACCATTGTAAATATTCTCTGCCAACTTAGAATACAGAGTACAGAATAGCAAAATTGGAAGGGACCTTAGAGGTCTTCTAGTCCAACCCCATTGCTTAGGTAGGAAACCCTACAACACTTCAGACAAATGGTTATCCAACATCTTCTTAAAAGCTTCCAGTGTTGGGGCATTCTCAACTTCTGGAGACAAGCTGTTCCACTGATTAATTGTTCTAACTGTCAGGAAATTTGTTCTTATTTTTATGTTGCTTCTCTCCTTAATTAGTTTCCACCCATTTCTTCTTGTTCTATCCTCAGGTGCTTTGGAGAATAGCCTGACTCCCACTTTTTTGTGGCAACACCTAAAATATTGAAACAGTTAACTGAAAACTGAAGAGCTCTATTTTACCCATGCATCAATGCTGGGTTTTCTTTGAATTAAAGTTGTCAGCTTCTGTCTGTTCCAAAACAGTGCAGTGCTTGTTATGGACTTTCTGGTTCAAACAAATCCACCTTGCAAGCACAGAAAGGTAAAAATGTCCAAGTGTCACTCACTTTCCTTCTCCTATCAGAATGCTACCGTTAGATCCTTTTCTACCGTATGTGATGCAGAATGACTGATGCAACTTGCCTGTACAATGCAATGCAATGCAATAATATTCTTCATGAGGCAAATGTGATTGGACACACCAGATATTTGTCTGTCCAATCACACTTGGGATTTGCTCCAAAGTTTGTTAGCAAAGATTAGGATGAATTTTTCTGAGATTCAGATTACATTCAACCATTTAAAAGATTAATTCTAGATGATTTTTTAAAAAGTTGGAAAATGATTTTCTCCAAGGTATGAATGGAAAACATTGTTGGACAGTGGAAATGCATCTGGAAATATAGAATGGGAGCAAAGCAATTTTTTCAGTTTTATATACAGTGGTCCCTCGATCATCGCGAGGGTTCCGTTCCAGGACCCCAAGCGATGATCGATTTTTCGCGAAGTAGCGGTGCGGAAGTAAAAACACCATCTGCGCATGCGCAGATGGTGTTTTTACTTCCACCGCCGCCCGCCCTTCGCCCGCCCACCCCGTTGCTCGCGCCTGGGGTTTCCCCGCGCGCGTGCCGCCCCGCCCGCCCATGCTGTTGCTGGGGCCGCTTCCCAGCTGGGGAGCGGAGCTGGGGTGTCCCCAAGCGCGCGCGCACCGCCCGCCCGCCCACGCTGTTGCTGGGGCCGCTTCCCAGCTGGGGAGCGGAGCTGGGGTTTCCCCAAGCGCGCGCGCGTTGCTGGGGCCGCTTCCCAGCTGTATTCATATTTTTATCCCTTTGTTACCCATATCTAATGATGTAAGTTATAATTCACAATGTTGAGGAAATTCTGATATAGGGAAATCTAGCTAGCAAAATTGCATTGCTCTTTCCCTGGGATGTTGAAATAATATTCTCTCATTGCAAAAAGTCAAAAATAGATAGCAGTAGACTTGATATTTTCCTTGAAGATCTGAGGTAAATCAAAAATATTATAGTGGGGAAAATTTTGAGGGCCAATTGATGGAGTGGTTAAAGGTGTTAGACAAGAAGCAAGACAACCGTGAGGTGCTAGACTAATTCACGGATGACAGGTCCCTCAACCAGTCATGATGGCTCAAAAACTAGCAGAGATAAAGACAATTTGTATATTTTCAAGTTGCTAAGGAACAAGAAGCAGCAATTCTTTTTATGCCTTGCTTCTTGGAGCCATCCAGGAGGCTACTGTGAGAATAGAAAGTAAGACAAGACCAGCCTTCATTGAAGGGAAATAACAAAATGATAGAAAACGTATACTTTACTTCTGTAGTTACATGGTACTAATTTTTTCCTTCCTTCCTTCCTTCCTTCTTTTCTTCCTTGCTTCCTTCTTTCCTTCCTTCTTTCCTTCCTTCCTTCCTTCCTATCTTCCTTCCTATCTTCCTTCCTTCCTTCCTTCCGTCCAAATCTAAATGGCCTTCTGTTTTAGGAGGTGATACTGACCATCAAAGCATTATCATTTGGGCTGCATTGACATTTTTCCAAGTGTAAAACTTCAAAGGACAAGAACCTAGCTTCACCCCAGTTTTTATTGAAACCAGCTAATATTTGAGCAGCTAATTAAAGTCACCCACAAGTCCTCCTCCTCCTCCAACTCTGCCTCTGACTGTAAAGTTACAAAAGTCAGTTCCTTTTGCTCCAAAGAGATCAAATAGCCCTTCATGACATAGGACCACATTATCTCCGAGACCGCCTTCTGCCGCAAGAATCCCAGCGACCGGTGAGATCCCACAGAGTTGGCCTCCTTAGGTCCCGTCAACCAAACAATGTCGGCTGGCGGGACCTAGGGGAAGAGCCTTCTCTGTGGGAGCCCCGACCCTCTGGAATCAGCTCCCCCCAGAGATTCGCACTGCCCCCACCCTCCTCGCCTTCCGAAAGAGCTTAAAAACTCATCTTTGCCACCAGGCTTGGGACTTTTAATCCCCCTGACCAATGAATGTTTAAGTATGAGTGGTGAATGATTGGTTTGATAGGTTTTCCTTTTTTAATTAAATTAAATGGCTGTTTTAATGTAGTATTAATTAATTCGATTCATATTATTGTTTTGTTTCCTGTATATGCTGTGAGCCGCCCCGAGTCCTCAAAGAGGGGTGGCATACAAATCCAATTAAATAAGTAAGTAAGTAAGTAAGTAAGTAAGTAAGTAAGTAAGTAAGTAAGTAAGTAAGTAAGTAAGTAAGTAAATAAAACTAACTAACTAACTAACTAACTAACTAACTAACTAACTAACTAACTAGCTGGTATGTCCTCACTATCCATACAGTATATTTGCCCTGGAGAATTGCCTAGAACAGTGATGGCAAATCTTTTTGGGGCCAGGTGCTAAAAGGATGCGCGCATGCTTGCCCATACCCATAATGCAATGCCCTTCCCCCATTCAGGCACACAGCCCCTGTGCTGCCTCCCACACATGCACGCAACCCCCACATGCACATAGGTCTCACTCACATCTCCAGACTTCCGGTAGGCCAGTTGGGCTGTTACTTTGCCATCCCCAGGGTTCAGGAAAGCCACCTAAAGCCTGGGGGCGATGAAAAATGGCTCAATGGGTCAACCGGAAGTTTGGAAACATTTCCAAACTTCTGGTTGTCCCGTTGAGCTATTTTCCACCGTCCCAAGGCTTTAGGTGGCTTTCCTGAAGCCTGGGGAGAGTGAAAATGGCTGAAAAGAAGGCCCCCAAATCAGCTGCCATCACACGCATGTGCACTGGAGCTGTCATAGGACAATGCCTCGCATGCCCTCAGATATGACTTTGTGTGTCCCCTGTGGCACTCCTGCCATAGGTTTGCCATCACCAGCGTAGAACAAAACAAAATACTTTTGGGGAGAGATCACGGGTTTATGAAGGTGAGGGAAGATAATATGTAAGTGACAGTTCCTGGAGGCAGAAGCTTTATGATTATGGTAATAACCACTTGTGAGCAGAAGCTGTTCTGAACCACCTGCCAATTTGGTGGTCTCCTGCTATGCCTGCATTTCCGATACCCATTTGAGCAATCGGAAGGAAAGAGTGGATGAAAACCAGAGCTTTGCAAGGAAGCCTATTTTATATTTACATGGGTGAGAGCCTATTTCATTTCTGAAGCTCTCTGGAGAGGTGCAGAAAGATGGGTGCAGCAGAATCCCCTTCTTTTTTTTTTATAAAATATTTTTATTGATTTTTTACAATATAGACTCACACAACATAAAACAAGTGTTTTGTGAATGGTGCCCACCACCAGACAAACATTCATACCCCACCACAAATGATTTATATAAGAAACATCCCCAATTTGGTGGCAGCAGAATCCCCTTCCATGAAAAGAGGCTGATGGATTGATGGATGGATGGATGGATGGATGGATGGATGGATGGATGGATGGATGATTGGTCGATTGGTCGATTGGTGGATTGATTTACTTGACTTTTATGTTGCCTTTATTGGGGACTGTAAAAGAAACACGAATCTGGGAGAAATGGACTGGAAGAAAATACATGGAAAACACACTGAAATACATAGATATAACTACCAAACAGGCAAAACACTTTCATAGTAAGCCAAATCTTATTTTTTGGCTTATGATAAAAAATACTTTGTTTGGAATACAGTAGTCCCTCGCTATATCGCGCTTCACCTACTGCGGCTTCACTTCATTGCGGGTTTTCAAGAAATATTAATGAGAAAAATCATTTGCGGATCTTCACTGGTTCGCGGGTTTCTGAGGAAGTCAATCGGCAGATTTAAACAGCCCGCGGAACTCGATCGGCAGGTTTTTCCAAAAAAATATATCTAAAATTGTAAATACTGTATGTAAATACTGTATCTAAAATAAATACTGTATGGGAAGGGTTTATAAACACTTAAAACAATGAAAACGTATCAAGCAATTAAAATATAAATACTTAAATAAGTACTACCAGTCGATAAATTCCCTATCGCGGATTTCACCTATCGCGGCCGGGTCTGGAACGTAACACCAGCGATAGGTGAGGGATTACTGTAAAGCCAGTTTGGCCTAGTGGTTAAATGACCAGTCTAGATAATGAGAAATTGTGAGTTCAAGCCCTGCCTTTTCCATGAGGGCCAGGTGGGTGATCTTGGGGGCAGTCTCTCTCTCTCTCTCAGTCCAAACTGCCTCACTGGGTTGTTGTTGTGGGGAAATTAAAAGGAGGAAGGTTTGTTGGATATTTCACTGCCTTCAGTTATCTGTAAAAATAATGGGATATAAATAAACAAAAATACATAAATAAATACCCTGGATGTCTAGTGCTCAACAGAATTTTTGAGAGGGGAATGATAAAAACATCATTACTTTATTTAGCTCCTTATTATGATTTTTTTTTTAAAAGCTTTGCAGGTATTTTTGTAAACCCTGAAACTCTGTTTCAGGATGCATATGATAGATTAGCATTTTCATTCCCTTGAAGCAAAATGATTTGCAGCTACTTGTTTGCCGTTCTAGGTGGAATTATTAATAATAGGACTAATGGAACTATTCAGACGAAGTATTATGTATTGCTGGCATTTCTCAAAGGCTATAATTTCACCAGAGGCTATTAAATATTTGACCTCCATCTATTTTTATTTCATAATTCCATTTCTGCACTCATTTATTTTAAATAATGCAACATTACCATTTTAATCATTTTTCTTCTGAATTCTTGTCTCCTGAAAAAGAAGAAAAGGGAGAAGAATATGCATTAAAACAAACAGCTTGAGGTTGCCTCAAATACTCTTTCAAATTACCCATCAACCTTTCAGATTAAACTGCAAATTAATAAGACAGAAATAACCACTTTAGAGGTTGTACCAAATAATAAGAGAAACATAGAGAACAGATTCATTCTTAGGTTTTAAAGGCATCAAGCAAATACAAATTGCTTATTATTTCATCTGTGGCTTTGTACGCCCACAAAGCAGGAAAAAAACACAATAAAATTATAACCGTGGAAGGAAAAACAACAATGCTTGCCTGGAAGAATTCAGAATATTCATATTGCTATGCAGCCTTGGTCTCCCAACACCACTAATAGGTATTTAGTAGATAAGCAGCAGGCTTCTGACAGTTCAAAATTATATGTGACACTCCACAGTGTTTAACAAAATATGACCTCCAGGAACACCTGCAGAGCCAACCTGTGGCTTCATCACTTGAGTTTAAAAGTAAATAAAAGAGTCGCATACCCCTCACTGTTTGTCTCTTCTTTTCTGAAAATTAGAAACTCAATTCCAAGGAATTCCAGTTGTTGAGACAGTCAAATGGCATAAGCAAATGTCCGTGATATAGAGAGACACATAGTGGTACCTCTACTTACGAACTTATTTCGTTCCGCGACCAGGTTCTTAAGTAGAAAAGTTTGTAAGAAGAAGCATTTTTTCCCATAGGAATCAATGTAAAAGCAAATAATGTGTGTGATTGGGGAAACCACAGAGAGGGTGGACGCCCTGTTTCCTCCCAGGAGATTCTTTTTTTTTAAAAAAAAAAAACTTTATTAAATATATACATTAAAACAGAAAGATAACAAAAGACAACAAAATAACAATATATACATAACATACAAATAGAAAAAAGAATAAAGCATCTTGCTTTATACATGGAATATTTGGTATCATAGCTTAGTGTCTGCACCACCTAAAAAGTGGTGTGGTTGGTTTGCAGCTCATATATAATACAAAAGGGAATATTTTCCTTTTAATAGTTATTACATATATATTACATATATATACAACCTTTTGGTTTTCTTGTTAGTGTATCCATTTTATTTCATTTTCTCAATGGTATAGTAGTGCTTTGTATTGTTAATATTTTTCTTAATATCAATTTAATTTTTCTCTCTAAATTTGATTTTTAAGTTCCCAATTTTCTTTCATTTTAACTTGTTTTTTGCAATCCAGATATACCATCTGTCCCAAGTTTTATAAAATTCCTCCATGTCCTTGTCCTGTAGTTCATGTGTTAGTTTAGTCATTTCTACTACCTCGTAGATTTTTGCTATTAAGTTATACATTGCTGGGGTGGATTCCTGCTTCCAAGATTGTGCATATATTATTCTTGCCGCTGTCGTTATGTGTAATATTAAGTGTCTATCATTCTTGGTAAATTTCTGTCTAACTATTCCGAGAAGGAAAAGTTTTGGTTTCAAGGATATTTTCCTTCCTATAATTTCTTCTATCATGTTCTTAATTTTTTTCCAATTTTTTTTAACTATTTGGCATGTCCACCACATATGATAGTAAGTACCCGCTTTTTTTCAACATTTCCAACAAATAGGAGAGAGTTTGGGGTACATTTTTGATAATCATGCTGGGGGGAGATGCCACCTGTAAAACATTTTATAGATGTTTTCTCTATATGGGACTGAAAGCATTGTTTTGTAGTTGGATGTCCATAATTTTTCCCATTCCTGTAAATTTATTGTGTAGCCAAAATTTTGACCCCATGCTATCATGGACCCCTTTACTTCTTAGAGAGGCCCCATGGAGGCTTCTCCCCACCTTTTCTAGCCCTGTTTCCTGCCAGGAGTTTCCTAGAGAGACCCCATGGAGGCTTTTCCCTGCCTTTTCCAGTTACAGTTTTGGAGGTTCGGGTTTGTAAGTGGAAAATGATTCTTGAGAAGAGGCAAAAAAATCTTGAACACCCGGTTCTTATGTAGAAAAGTTTGTAAGTAGAGTCGTTTGTAGGTAGAGGTACCACTTTATTGGATAGCTGGTCAGACCGTAGTTTATTCTAATCTCAGCATTTCATTGCCTATTATTCAGGACATGATACCAGGAAAACAAATGGAGAACCAATTTAGAAACGTGAATACATGATTCAAGCAGCCTAACTGTTGCTTATACCCTTGGAACTCACCAAATGGATTTCACCAAAGTTAGATTGATTATGTCCCATACAGTCATCAATGGACTACTTCAGAGGAGGAAAAAGCATCAGCAATCTTGGAAGCGAGATGAATAATAGGCAATGAAATGCCGAACTAGTATGGGGTTCCTTTTTGTTTGTCTAACCATGGTGCTTGGTATTTTTGATTTTAAAAATCCCTAGGCTTCCTAACAATGATCAAATTCTAGAAAGAAATAGAAATTGGTGGTAGTTTGAAGGCTTTTCTCTAGACTCAAACTCTAACAAATAATAGGTGAGGAGGCCAAGGCTCAGCCTACTTTGCTCATTGCCTATTTTTAATGCAGCTTGTTTTGTTTTATTGCATCTGTAAATCTGTATCTTTAAATTCTATCTGTAAATTTTTCATGTCAAATGCTTTATTTATATCCAAACTGGGTCAAATTACTCTCAAGAAGAGAATTCTATCTTTGGCAGGTATCAACATATTTATATCTAAGCTATAGCTATAATAAAGAGAGAGAATATTAGTTGGTTCCAGTGGTGGGCTCTTCCCAGTTTGCACCGGTTCTATGGAACCAGTAACAATAATAATTAATAATAATAATTTATTAGATTTGTATGCCGCCCCTCTCCGAAGACTCGGGGCGGCTCACAACAACGATAAAAACAATATTATAATGGCACAAATCTAATATTAAAAAACTAAAAACCCTATCATAATTAAAAACCAAACAGCACATACATACCAAACATAAATTTTAATAAGCCTGGGGGAAAGGTGTCTCAAATCCTCCATGCCTGGCGGTATAGGTGGGTCTTAAGTAGTTTACAGAAGACAAGGAGGGTGGGAGTAGTTCTAATCTCCGGGGGGAGTTGATTCCAGAGGGCTGGGGCTGCCACAGAGAAGGCTCTTCCCCTGGGGCCCGCCAGATGACAAACCACTGGTAATGTCACGGTGATGTCACGGAACCAGTTCTGTCTGTGGATGACACCATCTTTTCTTTTGAACTTTTTTTTGGGGTAATTATTTCTGTTTTTTTTCTTCTGTTCATGCGCAGAAGCTGAATTTCCAACACTGTCCATGCATCACCATTTGTTTTTGGCTTTTGGAGGGGTTTTTTTTGGGATTTTTGGCACTGTGCTTGTGGCACAAGAAGAAGCAAGCCAGCAGCGAGGAAAGTTAGAACCGACCCCTGGTTGCTTTGGATGTGTTAGGAAATTGTGGTTTCACAAAGTCCAGTTTTTGAAGGTCATAGTTTATCAGGCTGATAACACTTTGTCAAGTCAGACCTCGTTATGATATACAGTGGTACCTCTACTTATGAACTTAATTCATTCCGTGACCAGGTTCTTAAGTAGAAAAGTTTGTAAGAAGAAGCAATTTTTCCCATAGGAATCAATGTAAAAGCAAATAATGTGTGCGATTGGGGAAACTACAGAGAGGGTGGAGGCCCTGTTTCCTCCCAGGAGATTCCTAGAGAGGCCCCAGGGAGGCTTCTCCCTGACTTTTCCAGTTACAGTTTCAGAGGCTCGGGTTTGTAAGTGGGAAATGGTTCTTGAGAAGAGGCAAAAAAATCTTGAATACCCAGTTCTTATCTAGAAAAGGTCGTAAGCAGAGGCGTTCTTAGGTAGGGGTACCACTGTACTTTTCTTTCACATGTACCTGCTTTTTAAGGTATTTTCATGAAAATTGGCCAGGTGTGTGATGACGTATGAACTGTGGTGGCACAATGATTAGAATGCAGTATTGCAGGCTAATTCTCCCAATTGTCAGCAGTTTGATCCTGACCGCTTCGAGGTTGACCCAGTCTTCCATCCTTCTGAGGTCAGTAAAATGAGGAGCCAGATTGTTAGGACAATAGGCTGCATCCCTAAACTGCTTAGAGAGGGATGCAAAGCACTATGAAGTGGTATATAAGTCTAAGTGCTGTTGCTATTTGCTTCCAGTGAGCAGCAATGCCATTTGTACCCATTTCTGACATACAGTTCCCTTTTGTTAGAATAATAATGAAAACTCAAGAACTTAAAAGGATTGGAGAGATATTCTTCTCCTTTGTGTTTTCTTCAGAGATCCTTGCAGAAGGCTTCACCAAAGCAGCAGGCAAGGCAGAGCTGTTCACATTAAGCAAAATAGAAGATGGGACAAGCTGGTTCCTACCTGTAATCCCTTTCAGCTTGCTATCAAAAGTTGCTGCTTCCCCCCATCTTATAATCAGGTGGAAAAGATTTATTATACACTGCTCAAAAAAATGAAGGGAAAACTCAAACAACACAATATAACTCCAAGTAAATCAAACTTCTGTGAAATCAAACTGTCCACTTAGGAAGCAACACTGATTGACAATCAATTTCACCAAATGCTTCTGTTAACTGTGAATACATGAATGTGGCAGGATGGCAGCCATAGAAACCAGAAGAAACGAGAGCATGGAGAGAGTTCTGTGATGTACATAAATTACTATCTATTCTCTTCCCGAATCACTTCATTTCTTAAAGGATTTCATTTAATCATGTATTACTACAAGAGTAGGTGCAGCAAGACAAAAACAGTTTAATTTTGTGCCTGGTACAAGCTCAGGTGTGTTTGTTTTAACTAAGGCACGCTAAGACCTGTAACAGTCAGTTGGTGATAAATGATCCATACACTCAAAACACTCACCTAATCAAGGCGATTGTCAGAGAAATTATTTGCAATTCGGTGAGCACAAGAACAAGCAAAATGATTCAGAATAATTTATGCCATCATTTAATATGAAAATCTTATCATTTGGAGAAATTCTGCATTATAAGTCATATGATATACCTGCTACAATGTCTTGGCTGTTTATTGTTTTTCTCCTCCCCATGCTAAAAGCAAGGATGGTTTGTTTTTAAAAATGCATTTAATAGTGATTAAGGTACCAGGGTAAGAACCAGGATACTGTGAGTTCTAGCTCCACCTTAGATATAGAATTTGGCTGGGTGACTTTGGGCCAGTCACTCTCTCTAGGCTCACAATGTCAGTCAATTCCTGTGGCAACCAATGGATCAAACATTCAATTGTTCTGGGAGTGGAGGGTAGGGAATACAAGCCTTGAGCCTATGTGAGAACGCTAGAGAGAAATGTATTTTATAATAGTATGTCTCTTCAAAGGAAAAGTGGGGGGGGGGCTCTCCTCTCTGTTCTGCCGGGCTCTCTGGTAGGAGCCTCCCGAAAATTCAAGGATACAAATTTCAGACACACACACCTTTGGAAATTCAAAACAATGTTCTTTATCACAAAATTCAAAATAAACTGAGCACTCTTTTTGTATTGCAAAGAGCACTCGTCCCAAAACAACCGGGTAGTCTGTACAATTTCCCTTAATCAGTCTTTAAGTACTTAGCTAGCTAAGTCTTTAAGTACTTAGCTAGCAGCTGTGAAGAAACTTCACACCCCTTCTTCTTCCACGAAGTGAAACACCCACACACTTTGCTCTGTGTTGGTTTCAAAGATGTGAAAAATCAACAAACAAAGTCAAGGCACGATTCCTGAAGAACTGCGATCAGATACTCTTCCACAACGGCCAACCCCACATACTGCTATTTATAGCAGCAGCCCTAATTACTGGAGCCCCACCCAAACACAGGTGGCCTCTCTTGTCTCCGGTAATATGTCCTTACTTGGTCTCTTCTACGCATAATTCTGCGCTTGCGTGGGTCCAAGACGTCTTCATCTGAATCAATGGAAGATAATGGAGATTGACTGCCTGGGCTGTGTGCCAAGCCCCCCTCTTCAAAGTCACACCCACCTTCTTCTTCGTCCGAGGAAACTAAACTCTGAACTGACTCTGTCGGCAATAACACAGGCCTATAACATGTTGAAGTTTCCCCTGCATCCACCTCCACATTCCCTGGGGCAGGAGCCGGGCCAGAGCCAACCACAACACTCTCAAGGTGACTTTACTTGTTTTCTGAGAAAGGAAGAAGAAACATAAAAGGGCTGACTTCATAAAGCTCATTTTTCAGGCTGTTTTCTTCATAATACGGTTGTGTATCTAATTTCTAATTACCAGAATCCCTTGATGTGGATTATAATTATTTGATATAGTCACAACATTCACATTGCTCTTAGACAGATGCAATCTGGAAAGACAGAAAAGCTTGAACTTTTGGGGAAAATAGCGATAGCAGCTGCAGAATTTGCATATTTTTCTCCCCAACAGTCTCCTTGGAAAATGAAAAATTATACTAAGGACAGGGATCCATAGTTTGACATTCTCTGAATATGTTGAACTATACTTTCCATTGGACCATAAATTGTCACACTGGCGGCTGGATGTGTCATGCACAGGCCATGCCCACCCCATCTCTGCAAGGGCAAAAAGGTCATGATATGTCACCATACATCACATGATGCAATCGAGTTTGACACGCTGTGCATTAGAATATATTTGACAGACAGACCATTCAGGTTCTGAAAATCTGATGTAAATGAAAATTTAATCCATTGTGCGTCAAGTGGTCCCATTGGCTGACAACTTCTCAGGTGGTTCTTATTGATTTCTAGCCTCCTTGCAGTTTTAACCCTTTTCAATGGCAACTCTTCAGTTATTGAAGGCCACTATCATACCTCCCCTTGTTTTCCCCATAAACTAAACATATTCCAAACTCTTTAGAGGTTCCTCAGAAAACTTGGTTTTCACAGCCTTCCCTGAATTTGCTCAACTTTGTTACTTTTTGAACAGCAATACCCAGAATGGGATATAGTACAGTGATCCCTCGAGTTTCACGATCTCGATCTTCGCGAAACGCTATATCGCGATTTTTTTAAAAATATTAATTTTAAAAACCCACTTCCGCGTTTGGCTTCGGGAGTCAGCTGGGAAGCGGCGCGGCTGTTTTAAAAGGTCGCAGCTGGCCTGGGGGGCTTCCCAGCACCCCCCCGAACCCCCAACCCGGGTTCGGGGGGGTGCTGGGAAGCCCCCCAGGCCGGCTGCGACCCTTTAAAACAGCCGCGCCGCTTCCCAGCTGAGTCCTGAAGCCAAACGCCAAAGGCGAACTTCCGCGTTTGGCTTCAGGACTCAGCTGGGAAGCGGCGCGGCTGTTTTAAAAGGTTGCAGCCGGCCTGGGGGGCTTCCCAGCACCCCCCCGAACCCGGGTGGCCGGGCGAGCAGCGAGCGAACGGCGGGTGGCCGGGCGAAGGGCGGGCGAGCGGCGAAGGGCGGGCGAGCGGGTGCTGGGGGGGGCGGGGGCAGCCGACATTCAAAGCAATCTGTCGGCTTCCGCACTTTCGTCGCTCCCCACCTCCACCATCTGCGCATGCGCGGCCATGAGAAAAGGGCGCGCATGCGCAGATGGTGTTTTTACTTCCACAACCCTACATTGCGAAAAATCGATTATCGCGAGGGGTCTTGGAACGGAACCCTCGCGATAATCGAGGTATCACTGTACTGTAGATGGGATCTGACCAGTGAAGGGCTACCAAAATTTTCACTACCACCCTGTGGGTGTGGCTTATGCAGGACATCCTGCATTTTCTTTCAACATCTTTCAGTGAAAATTAGGTGAAGCTCCATTTTCGCTACCCCACTGCGTTACCCCCGTCCGGGCAGTAGCCCACCCCTGGATCTGACCATTGGTAGATATCTTTTATTTACGTCAGGTTGCCTTTGAAAGAAGAAATAGTGTCGTGCTGGGCTTCAGATTATTTAGATGTGTGCCTTACAACCACCAATTGCAAGATACTGTGGAAACTGTAGTATACAAAATTGAAATGGCATTTTGCCTTATCCATTTAAAACGGGTTTCCTTGGAGATAGAAACCCAGGCAAAATTGAATGGCAGTCAGCCAGCTGCTGGTAAAACTACCACAGACCTGGCTGCCCCATTGTTGCTGGGAGAAAAAAATACCAGGAGGAAAAGATACCACATTGTGGCCCCTGGCAATTGCTGACATTTCGAAAGTTGAGTGGGTGTTACAAATCATGCAGATAACATTTAGAATATGATTAACATGGAAATAATTTGGGAACGATTACCATTTTAAAGCAGAAAGTGAATTGGGCCACAAGACGATAAAGGAAAAACATTGCCAGTGAGGCCCAAACTTAATTTTAATTTTAAATCTGTAGTGCTGACATTTGTTTTGCCTCTGGATGGCTGCAGCTGTGATTTTCATTTTTCTGTGAAGTCGTCTGCCTGTCAGAAAGAGCAGCTTATTTTTTTTATTTTTTTTTGGTCCCTGGAAGGACAGAAAAGAAAGATATAATCTTCTCAAAATTTGAATGAGGGTGAAAGAACTATATGCATTATAATTTTAAATTAAAATGGGATCCTGGACATTGACTAACATTCAGGAATGAGTTTGTGTGTTAACATTTTCATCGGATTCTTTATGTTAGCATACTGCTGAAATGTCACTTCTCCTCTTCATTTAATAATGTTGGTTATTACCTATAAAGCCCTATATGGCTCAGGGCCAGACTATTTATGGGACCGTCTCTTGCCACATACCTCCCGGAGACCTATAAGAGTCCACAGAGTTGGCCTCCTCCAGGTCCCGTCGACTAAGCAATACAGGTTGGCGGGGCTGCGGGGAAGGGCCTTTTCTGTTGTTTCCCCGGCTCTATGGAATCAACTCCCCTCCATCCCGAGGTCTATACTGCTCCCATCCTAATGACTTTCTGTAAGGCCATGAAGACTTGTGCTTAGAGGATCGGCTATGGCAATAGAATTTTTTTTCAAGATATATATGATATGCCGCCCACTCCTTTTTGGAGTGGGCGGCATATAAATACAAATAATAAATAAAATAAATAAATGGTGCCAAAGTATCAAAAGCAAAATATGTGAAACTGGTTTTGGTGTGTACAAATTTACACATTCCCTGCAGGTGCACCTTCTAAGGCCCTAAAGCTATTTTTGTAATTCCAAAAATGACAAAATGGGTACATTCTTCTCTAGAACCTCTACAAGAATCATACAACTGAGGATAAATAATGTATTTTACATTTTAATTAGATCAGAATGTGCTTCTGTTGTTAGGTTTATTGTTCTGGGCTTCCACCAGAGGTGGTTTTCTCCTGTTTTGGATCGGTTCACCCAAACTGGTAGAAAACTGCTGGTGACATCATGGTAACATCACAAAAACGGTTCTGTTGGTACCACCACCTCTTTTCCCCCCTGAATTTTTAAAGGGGAATTTTTGGCGGGTGGGGGAATTTTTTCTGGGGTTTTTTTCTGTGCATGCGCAGAGGTTGAAACCAGCACTGCACATGGATCACCATCTTATTTTCAGCTTTTCTGAGGGGTATCTTTTGGGATTTTTTAGCACTGCGCATACCCCCACAAAGCATGGCCATGTGGTGCGGGATGAAGCGAACTGGCAACAAAGTAAATTAGAGCTGTTCCAGTCATAAATTAGAACCCTATACCAGTCATATTTCTTTGACTGATGGGGTCTACAGCATACCTTTCCTGACTGACCAGGTGGGATGGGCCAATGTAATGGGGTAAACATGACTTCACAGTAAGTAGCAGCCCACCTGAGAGTATCAAGTAGGAAAGAGTTGCCCAATCAAGTAACAAATTGGTTTTTAAAAGTTGGTGATAAAATGTACCAATTAAGATGAATCTGCTCGGCCTAAATTAATATCGACACCTTATAGAAACATAGAAACATAGAAGACTGACGGCATGATCCATCTAGTCTGCCCTTATACTATTTTCTGTATTTTATCTTAGGATGGATCTATATTTATCCCAGGCATGTTTAAATTCAGTTACTGTGGATTTATCAACCACGTCTGCTGGAAATTTGTTCCAAGGATCTACTACTCTTTCAGTAGAATAATATTTTCTCACGTTGCTTTTGATCTTTCCCCCAACTAACTTCAGATTCTGTCCCCTTGTTCTCGTGTTCACTTTCCTATTAAAAACACTTCCCTCCTGGACCTTATTTAACCCTTTAACATATTTAAATGTTTCGATCATGTCTCCCCTTTTCCTCTTGATTTTACTGCTAGTAACTGATGTCTAGACAATGAACTTAAATAGCAACAGCAAAAATAATAATAATAATAATAATAATAATAATAATAATAATAATAATAATAATAATAATATCTACTGCTACATCACGCAGTCTTAGGTGCTTGGGAAGTGCCTGACTGGTGATGAAATACGAAATCCAGCATAGTGACCTCGTTTGCTGTGTTGTATTGACATAACAATAATGAAAAAGTGATTGGTCACATAAAATTGTGGGCCAAGGTAAGGTACACCCTAGGTGGTTGGGTTCGGTGATCAGCTCCTCTCAGTCCAACTCATCTCACAATTCTCTAAGGAAAAACACAGGGGATCCTAAGTGTGGCCCACCTTGGCAAGATAGAAATGTATATGGCAGTGATGGCAAACCTTTTTCCCCTCAGTTGCCAAAAGCATATACCCGCATGCTATTGTGCACGTGCCCACACCCAGAATTCAATGTATGGAGAGGATGAAAATGGCTTCCCTCGCCCCTAGAGGCCCTCTGGAGGCTGAAAATGGCCCATTTCCTGACTTCCAGTGGGCCCAGTAGACCCATTTTTTTCCCTCCCAGACTCCAGAGCCTTCCCTGGAGTCTAAGGAGAGTGAAAATACATTCCCTGCCCCCCCCCGAAGCCAAATATGCCCTCCCGAAGCTTTCAAGTGATGCCATAGGTTCACCATCACTGGTATATGGTGTTTCAGACAGGGCTCCTATGTATAGTATATTGTACTGAACATCCCCTTGTGGTTAGGTAAATATTTCCAGAGCTCAATGTGCTGGCAAAGGGTGTTTTATTATGTTTTAATATTTTAAATGATCAAGCACAATTGTTTTGCCTTGCTGCCTACAAATAGCGACATTAAGTATATAGCTTTGGAATATATACGGTCTGCTTCTCACTCTGAGAGCAGAGTCCTTTTAGTAGAGAGAGAAAATTACTTTTTGATTTATAGTGTCTATGAAATAGGATATGGTACCACCATCACAATTATGGGCTATTCCAGTATGATCTTTTCACCTTCTGGACTTTAAATGATTACAAGAATCTGCTGTTTTATTCTTATTTAGGAGATCATCTTCTCAACCTTCAAGTTATTTATTCCTAAATCATTTGAAAGGCCCAAATCTTCTATCAATAAAGTATTTTTCTTTGGAAAAGATTTTTTAAAATTGTGTTGAAAATGTATGAAGTATAAAACTATTATGACAAAATGTATTCAAGATAAGGGATCATCACAATTAGGTACAGTGATTTTAACATTTTATAATTATTAGATGCCTGAATGCATAGTAACAATAATATGCCTTGCTGCATCAAGACAATTTAATTTAATTTTTAATTTATTTGACTTCTATGCTGCCCAATCCCGTAAGACTCATGGCGGCTTACAACAATTAAAAAAAAATACAATGATACAATGACAAAAAAGAAGTCAAACAACAACAATAATTAAAACCCCAAAACCACAACAAACCCAAATTATAACCCCTCTCCCCAAACAATCTAATAAACATCCATACCAACAAACATAATTCGGGCACGTCAGGTGTTTAAATTCACGGCGCTCAGGCCTGTTGGCAAAGCCAGATTTTAACAGCTTTTTGAAAATATTTATTTATTTTATTTATTATTTGGATTTGTATGCCGCCCCTCTCCGAAGACTCGAGGCAGCTCACAACAAGTGAAAAAACAATCCAATACATAATCCAATTAATTAAAATATTAAAAGTTTAAAAAAAACAAAAAAAACTAATAATAATTTATTAGATTTGTATGCCGCCCCTCTCCGAAGACTCGGGGGGGCTCACAACAATGATAAAAACAATATTATACAATTATATAATATACAATATTATAGTGAACAAATCTAATATTAAAAAGAAATATATAAAACCCTATCATATTAAAACCAAACAACACATACATACCAAACATAAAATATAAAGAGCCTGGGGGAAATATGTCTCAAATCCCCCATGCCTGGCGGTCTTGAATAGTTTACAAAAAGCCAGTAAAGTTGGATCAGTGCGAACATCGGGAGGGGGCTGGTTCCATAGAGATCAAAATAAAACAGAGATAAAGAGAAAGTGCAGAGATTCTACAGTACCTAAAGTTGTTTTCCTAGTTTTCATCTGCAATGATTGGGAAATGATTCCTCCCCATTTCTGTTAAATATTTCAAATAAGAGTTTCTGTGTCCATAAAAAATGGCAAAGCTGAAAATATGGCACAAAAATATCCTGTCACTGAACAACATCTTTTAATCCTGAGATTGGAGAGCAATAATTTCCCAGAAATAGTGGGATTTCAGTTTAGTCTCTGATTAAACATTACTAGAATAGGAGAGGCAGGCATCTGATCTTTGGTTGTTGCAAAGAGTTGGAGAAAAAGTTTGCATTGATGAGTAAAGAACTAAATCTTGACAGCAACCGTTCTTTTAAATGATTTTCAAAACTCGGGGGGGGGGGGGAAGACTGAAAGAATATAAATGGACCTTCTTAAATTCCCATGCAAAATATCCAGCATATAACAATTGCAAGAAAAATGCTTTGTTTAAAAAAATCTCTTTTGAAAAACCCATTAAGCTACCAGAATATTCTCAGTAATTGTTGTAGCATAGTTTCCTTCTAAAGTCAGGGGAGAAGAGTTTTGTTCCAAATATGAAACAATTTCTTCAGGCCAGTGATGGCAAACCCTTTTTTCCTCTTGGTGCTGAAAGCACACACTATTGTGCCTGTGTAAGTATCCACACCCATAATTCAATGCCTGGGGAGGGTAAAAATTGCCTCCCCTGCCCTCCCCCCCAGAGGCGCTCTGGTGGCCAGAAATAGCCCATTTCCCAACTTCTGGTGTTCCCGATAGGCCCATTTTTCACCCTCCCCAGGCTCCAGACATGCGTGCTGGAGCTGAGCTAGGGCAACAATATCGCCAAAAAGGCTTCTAGAGTTGTTAACCTGATCCTACGTAGCTTCTGCTCCGGCAATCTCACACTACTCACAAGAGCCTACAAAAGTTTTGCCAGACCCATCCTTGAATACAGCTCATCTGTCTGGAACCCATACCACATCTCGGACATCAACACCCTTGAAAACGTCCAAAGATATTTCACCAGAAGAGCCCTTCACTCCTCCACTCGAAACAGAATACCCTACGAAAATAAACTAACAATCCTGGGTCTAGAAAGCTTAGAACTATGACGCCTAAAATACGATTTAAGTATTGCCCACAAGATCATATGCTGCAATGTCTTACCAGTCAATGACTACTTCAGCTTCAACCGCAACAACACAAGAGCACACAACAGATTCAAACTTAATATTAACCGCTCCAAACTTGGCTGTAAAAAATATGACTTTAACAATCAAGTTGTCGAAGCGTGGAACTCATTACCGGACTCAATAGTGTCAACCCCTAACCTCCAACATTTCTCCCTTAGACTATCCACGATTGACCTCTCTAGGTTCCTAAGAGGTCAGTAAGGGGCGTACATAAGTGCACCAGTGTGCCTTTCGTCCCTTGTCCAATTGTATTTCCTTTATCTCATATATCATATATATTTTCTTCCTTTCATATATCTTCTCCTCTATTTTTACATATTATCTTTATATATATTACTTTATGTCTATTCTCTTCCATATGTATTGTGTATTGGACAAATGAATGAATGAATGAATGAATGAATGAATGAATGAATGAATGAATGAATGAATAAAATAAACGGCTTTCATGCTGGCAGAGATGGCTCCACATGCCACCTGTGGCACCCATGCCATAGGTTCACCATCACTGCACTAGGCTAAGGAAGGAGTCAGAGGGAGAATGTTTCATATCAAATACAATTAGTTCCGAGGTGAGTTCCTACTGGTGCAGTCCAGTGTGCCCCTCCGGTAGTGGCCCGCCGATGATGCAATTTTAGCATGACAGCTCCAGTGCTGCCTTTGCCAGACCATGCGTGCCACCATTTTATTTTTCTAATTTTCGGTTCTCTGTGCATGTACAGAAGGATAATCGTCCCTCTGCGCATACATGGAAGCAAAATCAAGGGGGGGGGACAAGCACATGTGAGTGTAGCGATCACGTGAAACATTACAATGCACAGCAGGAGGAGGAGGTAAGAGGAACCCACCCTTGAATTAGTTCCATATATTGTATTCTTTTCTTTATTGTAAAGACTGGATTTGGAATAAATCATTTTCAGCATACACTGTAAGAGGCACAAGCATCCTTCCAATTGTTGTTTCTTAATAACTTAGCATTTTGCATTTATTTTTATTTATTTTATTTATTTATTTAGTCCAATACACAATAATACAAAATGAAGGTTATAGAGGGTATGGCAGAGAAGAAATATGAGATATAGGAGAGACTATAGGACGGGGGATGGAAGGCACTCTAGTGCGCTTATGTATGCCCCTTACTGACCTCTTAGGAATCTGGAGAGGTCAACCGTGGATAGTCTTAGGGTAAAATGTTGGGGGTTTGGGGATGATACTATAGAGTCCGGTAAGGAGTTCCACACTTTGACAACCCGATTACTAAAGTCATATTTTTTACAGTCAAGTTTGGAGCGGTTAATGTTAAGCTTGAATCTGTTGTGTGCTCTTGTGTTGTTGTGGTTGAAGCTGAAGTAGTCTTTGACAGGCAGGACATTGCAACATATGATCTTGTGGGCAATACTTAGATCATGTTTAAGGCGTCGTAGTTCTAAGCTTTCAAGACCCAGGATTGTAAGTCTAGTTATTATCCTTCTGCACATGCACAGAAAACCGAAATTTGATCCTAGAAGTAACATGATTAGTAGCTATGATCACAAACTGTGTATTTCTGTTTTTAAATATTGTTAGTCTAATATAAACAAACTTTATGGAACATTCGCCCGTCCCCCAAAAAGACTTGTAATAATTTGGTTAGATACTACAAGAAACAGATGTGAGAATGGACAAATAAAAATGTGGAATTACACCAGATCAGACTTTTTCCATCCATCTATTGCTAATAATAGTAATTAATAATATCGCTATTGCACGCACACGCACCCTGTTGGAACCCAAGCCAAAAAAAGTTCGCCATCACTGGTGTAGGTAGGATACCGACCACGCTAACCAAGTTACCTTTGAAAAGCAAATGAATTCATTTCACACATTTTGTGCATAGAAGTAGTTTCACTTGATGGGCTGATGGACTCTCATTATCAAACAGTGAAGGCGCTTAAACATGTTGCCTTTTTTAACACAACTATGTTGCAGGGCTTTCAACTGTTTTTCATTTTTAACAGAAAGACTTACCTCAAATTAAGTAGGCAGCTAATTTGTATGCTTTGAACATATTTTCCATCCACTCTTCCCTGGTGAATTTGTTCTATTTTAGATGCTTAAATCGAAAACATGGTTCATGATGTCAATTTCATTAAAAATTACAAACCAACTGAAGGTATGTTCTATATACAGAACGTTTAAGTACTACTAGCAATTCTTGTCTGCTTATTACATATGGGAATCTAATTCGAGTCACTATGGATGGCTTCAATGCTTAATTTCTGGGCTAATTTTGTTTTACCCACCAGCATCCAGAGAAATTGGGTATCATATGATGCTAGGATGCTTTGTACAGATGGTTAATTGGTTTTGTTTATAAATTGCCCAAATTACCACATTAAGGAAACGTGAACTGATTAAAGAATGTTCCATTTAAAAGGCTTTTAAAAAACGGATCTTTCATTTCCTAAATATTTTTTTACATCTAACCCTTTTTTTTAAAGAAAGGTTCCTGTTTCAAAACTTCTAATACATAATTTTTCATTAAGTTCCATGGTATAATAATATGCCACGGATCTTATTGAGCCAATAGCTTTATCAGTCCAACTGAATATTTAGAAAATAATTGCAGGCTTTCAAATTTCTTCCTTAGGCAAAATGGTTACAAATTTGGAGGAAAGCAGGGTGGATGAAGCATTTTCGTTAATGTTCAAGGTGTGCAGATTAAATCTCTTCAAATAGAAGCAATCCTTGCTTAATGACCCTATGTTCAAAATGGCCGATCGTCTGGTGGAATGGGCCTGGGCTCCATCAGCCCCCACCCAAATCTCCCACCTTCGGGGGCACCTTTGGGAGGGCGCAAGTAGTCGGCAAAGGCGCTCCGAGGAAAGCTGCCTCAGCTCAGGAATTCTGCAGCTTGTTATGTAGCACCCAAAATTGAAACTAGTACAGTGGTACCTCTACTTACAAACTTAATTCGTTCCATGACCAAGTTCTTAAGTAGAAAAGTTTGTAAGAAGAAGCAATTTTTCACATAGCAATCAATGGAAAAGCAAATAATGTGTGCAATTGGGGAAACCACAGGGAGGGTGGAGGCCCTGTTTCCCTCCAGGAGATTCCTAGAGAGGCCCCACAGAGGCTTCTCCCCACCTTTTCTGCCCCTGTTTCCTCCCAGGAGATGCCTAGAGAGGCCCCACGGAGGCTTCTCCCTGCCTTTTCCAGTTACAGTTTCAGAAGCTCGGGTTTATAAGTGGAAAATGGTTCTTGAGAAGAGGCAAAAAACATCTTGAAGACCTGGTTCTTATTTAGAAAGGTTCATAAGTAGAGGTGTTCATAGGTAGAGGTACCACTGTACTTCAAATAGTGAATTACTTTACAGTGATCCCTCTATTATCACAAGGGTTCCGTTCCAAGACCCCTCGTGATAACCGATTTTTCGGGATGTAGTGGTGCGGAAGTAAAAACACCATCTGCGCATGCGCGCCCCTTTTTTCCATGGCCGCGCATGCGCAGATGGTGTTTTTACTTCCGCACCTGGGAAGACCCAGCAGCTGAGGAGCCGCCTGCCTGCCCGCTTGTCCGCCGCTTGTCCGCATGTCCGGCCGCTGCTTTTCCGCCGCTTTTCCGCCGCTTTTCCGCCGCTTGTCCGCCCGCCGCTTTTCCACCGCTTGTCCGCCGCTTTTCCGTCGCTTTTCCGCTTGTCCGGCCGCTGCTTTTCCGCCGCTTGTCCGCTGCTTGTCCGCTTGTCCGGCCGCCGCTTTTCCGCTGCTTTTCCGCCGCTTTTCCGCTTGTCTGGCCGCCACAGCTGATCTGCTCGGCAGCGCAGTAGCAGCGAGGAGCCGAAGATGGGGTTTCCCCGTTGCCCACGCAAAGGGGAAACCCCATCTTCGGCTCCTCGCTGCTACTGCGCTGCCGAGCAGATCAGCTGGTGGGCTGCCGAAGGAACCTTCCCTGGGTGCCGCCTGCCGCTCGAGAGCAAGAGGGGGAGAGATAGAGAAAGAGAGAGAAGGAAAGAAAGATGATAGAGGGAGGAAGAGAGTGTGAGAGAGGAACAAGCAAGATAGAGAAAGAGAGAGAGAAAGAAAGATGAGAAAGGAAGGGAGTGATGTCATCGGGTGGAAAAATCGCGATATAGCGTTTCGCAAAGATCGAGATCGCGAAACTCGAGGGATCACTGTATTTGGAAACAATACCTCTGTTGATTCAGCCTAGAATTGCATTATTTGTCAGGTGCATCACACTGCTGGTTCAAAGTTGAATTCAGATGACTGTATGTACCTTCTGAATAAATGGCATCTTATTTTATTTCAACCTTCTTGGCACACCTAATTTGAAGTGAATGGAACAGGAGCAGGAAAGAAGATCCAAAAGATGAGCCGGGGTGGCGCAGCAGGTAGAGTGCTGTATTGCACGCCACTGAAGCTGACTGTAGATCTAAAGGTCAGCGGTTCAAATCTCATCACCGGCTCAAGGTTGACTCAGCCTTCCATCCTTCCGAGGTGGGTAAAATGAGGACCCAGATTGTGGGGGCAATATGCTGGCTCTGTTAAAAAATGCTATTGCTAGCATGTTTTATGCCGCCCCGAGTCTAAGGAGAAGGGCGGCATAAAAATCGAATGAATGAATGAATGAATGAATGAATAAATAGATAGATAGATAGATAGATAGATAAACAAACAAACAAACAAACAAACAAACAAACAAACAAACAAATGATGTTAAAATATGAGCAATAAGAATGTTGACAAGTGTTTTTCCTTTATAGTAAATTCTAATGGGATTGGAAGTTACATGATGTTGAAATAAAATATTGAAATAAATCATTGTTCTTTTTTTTTTAAAAAAATTCTTTTACCGAATTTCTACAAAAGGTAAAGTATAGAAATAAAGAATTACAAAGGAAAAAATAGGGAAGGGGAAGATGTCAAGGAATAAGAAAAAAAGGGGGGAACTTCCAACTTTGTTTGATACCTTTACAAATATAAAATATATTAATATTTTGGTCTAAAATTTGACATTATACAATATTTTTATAACCACAAACAATTCTAATGATCAAATCCCAAAATTAATATAACATTTCTTTCCGTTTCTAGCAAAAAGCCCCCAAATGGTTTCCACATAGAAACGAAGCTAGACAAAACCTTAAATCAATAGTTGTCTAAAGTACTATGGCATTTTATTGTTCTAACAATTTAGATTTATTCTGTTACACATTAAATGAAGCATGTCCATATATTAGCTGTTGCTTTATATATCTTATGGTACATAAGTACTGATAATAAGAAACTATGGATAAAATAGATTATTAAAATAAATTAGACATTTCCATTATAGAGTATAATTGTATTTCAGTTTTTGGGAGTATGAAATGAAAACCTAATCACTTGCTTCCACTTGCTCCTGAGAGCTGACTTATCGAAAAGGTAAGTACCTCAGCATGAATTCCTTGCCAGTGAAAATGGAACACATGCAAAGACTGTTTACTCCTGATATAAAAGAGATTGAAAATGATGTGACATTTGAAATGACATTTTTAAAAACTTCTGCTTTGATGAAATCATCCAAGGCAGCCTATTCTAATCATGAAATGCATCCAGAGAAAAAGCGAACTCCAAATCCTAAATTGGGCCAGACTTTGCAAGATGATTTCAATCAATTAATACTCTTTTTTTTCTCTCTTTTCAATTTGGCGTGGAACGTCCTATTGAATTCCTCAAGGCATTTCATGTCCATGATTAAACCATCACACCTTTACATCAAGTACAATAAGAGGGGGAAGAAAATTACCATCCCCCTCTCTTTCTGTCTCTGTTTCTGTCTCTGTTTCTCTCCAGCTACACATTTGTATAAATTTGTCCATTGTTTTTTTTTACAAAACATCCCAGAAAAAGTTTGATGGGGAAACTTTGCATTGAGATGATAAATTGTGCACACATACATACACAGATACACATATTGAAAATTCTTGAGGAATTAAACTGCCTCAAGACGGCAACTTTTGATGGTGCCATTCCAGCAGTGTTAAAATTGACTCCTTTTCCCAATAGCCGCCAGGAGTGAAGGATGAAAGGAGAAGGTGAAGGAACATGCAGACAGTGGAAGCTCCTAGAACAAGATGCTGAATTTCAAGATTTATTTATTTATTATTTATTTCATTTATTAGATTTGTATGCCGTCCCTCTCCGTAGACTCGGGGCGGCTCACAACACAATAAAAACAGTTCCTGACAAATCTAATAATTTACAATTTAAAATTTAAAATACAGTGATCCCCGAGTTTCGCGATCTCGATCTTTGCGAAACGCTATATCGCGATTTTTCCACCCGATGACGTCACTCCCTTCCTTTCTCATCTTTCTTTCTCTCTCTCTTTCTATATCTTGCTTCTTCCTCTCTCACACTCTCTTCCTCCCTCTCTCATCTCTTTCTTTCCTTCTCTCTCCTTCTCTATCTCTCCCCCTCTTGCTCTCGAGCGGCGGGCAGCACCCAGGGAAGGTTCCTTCGGCCGCCCAGCAGCTGATCTGCTTGGCAGCGCAGTAGCAGCGAGGAGCCGAAGATGGGGTTTCCCCTTTGCGTGGGCAACGGGGAAACCCCATCTTCGGCTCCTCGCTACTACTGCGCTGCCAAGCAGATCAGCTGCTGGGTGGCCGAAGGAACCTTCCCTGGGTCTTCAACTCCCAGAGCGGCGGACAAGCGGCGGGCGGACAAGCGGCAGACAAGCGGCGGGCGGACAAGAAAAGCAGCGGCCGGACAAGCGGAAAAGCAGCGGACAAGCGGACAAGCGGCGGACAAGCGGAAAAGCGGCGGACAAGCGGCGGGCGGAAAAGCGGCGGCCGGACAAGCGGACAAGCGGCGGACAAGCTGAAAAGCGGTGGACAAGCAGGCAGGCAGGCGGCTCCTCAGCTGCTGGGTCTTCCCAGGTGCGGAAGTAAAAACACCATCTGCGCATGCGCGGCCATGGAAAAAGGGGCGCGCATGCGCAGATGATGTTTTTACTTCCGCACCACTACATCCCGAAAAATTGATTATCGCGAGGGGTCTTGGAACGGAACCCTCGCGATAATCGGGGGATCACTGTAGTTAAAAAACCCCATTTTTAAGCAGACATACCTACAAACATACCATACATAAATTATATAGGCCCGGGGGAGATATCTCAGTTCCCCCATGCCTGACGACAAAGGTGAGTTTTAAGGAGTTTGCAAAAGGCAAGGAGGGTAAAGGGAGTTCTAATCTCTGGGGGGAGCTGGTTCCAGAGAGTCGGGGCCACCACAGAGAAGGCTCTTCCCCTGGGTGGAAGTGAGGACCAGTAGAGTGAGAAGATGATTCATTTCAGCAACAGAGTGGCCACTAAACGTGGGAGAAACAATAAAAGTGGGAATGATCTCCCCTGGAAGTAGAATGAGAGCTTTCAGGCAAGTTAGGGAATCTTTCAGGAGTGGTATTACTTTGCCTACTGGTTTGCAAATGTGAGAATGCGCAGGCACACTTCCTTCTGTTGTGTGTGCACTTTCTGTGAATGTGTGCGGCTTTCTGCACATGTGCTTTGCTTGTGCTTGTGGCTTGCATGCATGCATGCATGCATGCAGCTTCAAAATGTGCCTAAATAGGAAGGTAGTGCTGGGGTGGGTAGACAGGTGGGTAGACAGGTGGGCAATCCCACCCCAGGCTTGCTACTACTGGTTCACCTAAACTGATTAGAACCAGCTGAATACCACCTTTGGAAACTTTCCTTTCTTGAAGAAGCAACCAAGAAGAAATCATTTTCATCCAACAGAGATGAGAACTCCTTTGGCATCATGATCATAACTAGACTATCGTGGATTCTCTTCTTCAGTAATATGGATTTAATTTAATAATTTAATTTAATTTAATTTAATTTAATAAGATGGTACATTCACTGCCCCCAGGCCTGCCAGCAAAGCCAGGTCTTCACAGTCTTTGGGAAGGACAGCAGGGTACGGACATTGGTGGTGGGGGCAGCTGGTTCCATAAGGTCAGGGCAGAGAAGGCTCTTCCTCACGGGCCCATCAACCTGCATTGTTTAGTTGACGGGTCCCATAGAAGGCCAACTCCTTATGATCTAATAGGTCTCTGGGAGGTATATGGCAGGAGATGGTCTGAGTAGAGTAGAGTAGAGTAGAGTAGAGTAGAGTAGAGTAGAGTAGAGTAGAGTAGAGTAGTGATGAGACCCCTTGAATCAGATGCATGAAAATCTTATGGATATAGTGTACTTACTTACTTACGTGTTTGTTTGTTTGTTTGTTTGTTTATTATTTATTATTAATTAATTAATTGTTTGTTTGTTTGTTTGTTTGTTTATTTATTTATTTATTTATTTATTTATTTATTTATTTATTTATTTATTTATTTGATTTGATTTGATTTGATTTGATTTGATTTGATTTGATTTGATTTGATTTGATTTGATTTGTATGCCGCCCCTCTCCGTAGACTCGGGGTGGCTAACAACAGTAATAAAAACAGCATGTAACAATCCAATACTAAAACAACTTTAAAAAAAACCTTATTATAAAACCAAACATACCATGCATAAAATTGTAAAGGCCTAGGGGGAAAGAATATCTCAGTTCCCCCATGCTTGGCGGCAGAGGTGGGTTTTAAGAATCTTACGAAAGGCAAGGAGGGTGGGGGCAATTCTAATCTCTGGGGGGAGTTGGTTCCAGGGGGCCAGGGCCACCACAGAGAAGGCTCTTCCCCTGGGAACTGCCAAACAACATTGTTTAGTTGACGGGACCCGGAGAAGGCCCACTCTGTGGGACCTAACTGGTCGCTGGGATTCGTACAGCAGAAGGCGGTCCCGGAGATATTCTGGTCCGGTGCCACAACACTATGGAAGTAGTTTGTCATTGCCTTCTTCCAGGATATTGTTTTGATTTCCCAGTAACAGTCTAACCTAAATATCTCTCTGGAAACCACATCAGGTGCACTTCTTAAGAGCTTAAATTACTTCCTGGCAGAATTGTTTCATATTTAAGCTCCTGAAATATATAAAAAGATATGTGAGCCATCTCCAAATGACCACTCAATTTAGGAAACAATTTTTTTTAAAAAAAATCAAAATGTGTTGCTATCATTAACATTACTCTTTGGAAGAATATTACAGGATAACTGACATACTGTACCATCCAAATTCTATCATTCTGCCTCCCTCCCAAATCAAAGATGTATGGACTTCAATTCCCAGAATTCCTCAGCGAGAGTGCTGCCTGTGGAATTATGGGAGTTGAAGTTCACACATCTTCAAGTTAACAAGGTTGAGAAAAAACTTCCCTATAAAATGCCTTCTAAGCCACGGGTGTCAAACTTATAGCATCATGTCGCTGTCACATGATGCATCGCAATCAGTGATGGGCTCCTACAGATATGGTCAGGTACGCAGAACCAGTAGAAAATTTTTGAATTTTTTTCCCTTCAGGGCTATGGGTATATTTTTCTTATCACATAAATGAGATGCTGTGTGTGCATGTGTGTGTTGTCATACACATACAGTTTATATAGTAGATAATATATACTTTTGTGTGCCTGTGTGTAATATGTATGTGCACATAGGGCATATATACATAGAATTAAATAGTATATTTTGGATGTTCAGTAATAGTAAATAGGGAAATTGTATCTCTTTGAGGAGAGGAGAGGCCAGGCACCCTAACCCTAACCCTAACCCAAACCCTTGATGTGAGTGACAGTCAAGTTGGTCACCTTTAAGCCAGTCACATGACCTTTAAACCACCCCTGGTCACATGATCATCAAGCCACTCCCACCTGGTCACATGGCCAGCAAGCCACACCCTCAAAATAAACCACGCCCACAGCATAGTAGTAAATTTTTTTACAGCCCTTCACTGATTGCAACGTTTTCCCTCCTTCACAGAGCTGCGGTGGGCGTGGCCTCTGAATGACGCAAGCAGCCTATGGGCCACCAATTTGACACCCCTACAGCAGTCTATGCAAAGCAGTCCACAGCTTTCACTATTTCATCATTTTGGTTAGAGATGATGAGAATTGTAGTTTGGAGGACACCATGCTGGGGAAGGCTACGACTCTGGGCAATGATGTGACTTTTCTAGGCCAGCAAATTTCATCTGTAATTAGAAAATATTTTATGGTAAAAAATAGTCTTAGCATTTGTTTGTTTGTTTGTTTGTTTGTTTTGTTTGTTCGTTCGTTCATTCGTTCATTCGTTCGTTCGTTCGTTCATTCATTCATTCATTCATTCATTCATTCATTTATTTATATGCCGCCCAGTCCCAAGTTTTTCCTTATTTCCAGATTGCATTTCTTCTTGGTGAGGTTCCGCCCATTGCTTCTTGTACTACCTTCAGGTGGCATGGAGAATAAATAGATGCCATCTGCTCTGTGGCAGCCCTTTAAGGATTGGGAAACTACTATTATATTCCCCCTCAGTTTTCTATTTGTTGAGCTAAACATACTCATTCTCTTAGCCCTTGTTCATAGGATTTAGCCTCTAGGCCAGGGTGTCAAACTCAATTTCATTGAGGGCCACATCAGGGCTGTGTTTGACCTCAGAGGGCCGGGGGAGGGCTTGCCCAGGGTGTGTGGCCATGGTGGGCATGGCACGGGATTTGGGGGGGGCAGTAGTTTTAAAATGGCGGGGGGGGGCAGACACTTAGGCTGTATGGGGCCCCAAAATTCCTGATGGTGGCCCTGGCCATGAAGGGCTTTATAGGTCATAACCAACACTTTGAATTGTGACCGGAAATTAATTGGTAGCCAATGCAGACTGCGCAGTGTTGGTGTAACATGGGCATGTTTGGGAAAGCCCATGACTGCTCTCGCAGCTGCATTCTGCACGATCTGAAGTTTCCGAACACTTTTCAGAGGTAGCCCCATGTAGAGAGCGTTACAGTAGTCAAACCTCGAGGTGATGAGGGCATGAGTGACTGTGAGCAGTGAGTCCCGGTCCAGGTAGGGCTGCAACTGGTGCACCAGGTGAACCTGGGCAAACGCCCCCCTCGCCACAGCTGAAAGATGTTTCTCTAATGTGAGCTGTGGATCGAGAAGGATGCCCAAGTTGTGGACCCGCTCTGGGGGGGGGGTCAATAATTCCCCCCCACAGGGTTATGGATGGACAGATGGGATTGCCCTTGGGAGGCAGAACCCACAGCCACTCCGTGTTATCCGGGTTGAGTTTGAGTCTGTTGGCACCCATCCAGACCCCAATAGCATACTGTTTCCTTTTCCACAATGTGATCCTTTTAGCATTTATTTGCATAAGTGAAGCTTTCTGATTCTATGACAAAGCACATTTGGTAGGAAGCAAGAATGGGTCAGGTTTGTTGCTTTCCATTCTAGAATCCAGCAAACGTTTTCCCCCAAAACAAGAAATGTTGCCTAGGTGGCAACAGCTGAAATATGAGAAGTGCTGCCTTCTATTTAGCTTTTCTTTCAAGTCTGAAAATCTAGACACAAGCTAAACTAGTCAACCGGGGGTGGGGCTATCCCAGAGAATGAATTTAGTACAACAAGATATCAAAGATTATTTTCTTGGCAGGCATTCCCAATCAATAACTTACAATTATTGAAGAGATTTTTCTGCAGTGTAGTCTTTCCCATTGTACAGGTAAAAAGAGATTGAATTGTCCCAGGCTCTGCTTTCATGCAAGTTCTACACGTTGCTTTTACATACTGTCTGGCTTAGTGAAAAAACAGAAAACCCTTTGGAATGTTCTCTCCAATTACTCATCGGAAAACACAGACATTGTCACATAGAAACATAGAAGTCTGACGGCAGAAAAAGACCTCATGGTCCATCTAGTCTGCCCTTATACTATTTCCTGTATTTTATCTTAGGATGGATATATGTTTATCCCAGGCATGTTTAAATTCAGTTACTGTGGATTTATCTACCACGTCTGCTGGAAGTTTGTTCCAAGGATCTACTACTCTTTCAGTAAAATAATATTTTCTCATGTTGCTTTTGATCTTTCCCCCAACTAACTTCAGATTGTGTCCCCTTGTTCTTGTGTTCACTTTCCCATTAAAAACACTTCCCTCCTGGACCTTATTTAACCCTTTAACATATTTAAATGTTTCGATCATGTCCCCCCTTTTCCTTCTGTCCTCCAGACTATACAGATTGAGTTCATTGAGTCTTTCCTGATACGTTTTATGCTTAAGACCTTCCACCATTCTTGTAGCCCGTCTTTGGACCCGTTCAATTTTGTCAATATCTTTTTGTAGGTGAGGTCTCCAGAACTGAACACAGTATTCCAAATGTGGTCTCACCAGCACTCTATATAGCAGGATCATAATCTCCCTCTTCCTGCTTGTTATACCTCTAGCTATGCAACCAAGCATCCTTCTTGCTTTCCCTACTGCCTGACTGCACTGTTCACCCATTTTGAGACTGTCATAAATCACTACCCCTAAATCCTTTTCTTCTGAAGTTTTTGCTAACACAGAACTGCCAATACAGTCAAATTACATTACCTAGAGTGCAATCTGGTTACATTTCCCCTAATGCAATGTCTTAAAGAAACATGTCTTAATACAAGCTAACTATTTCTGCCTGTGGTGACAGCACACAAGCTTTTATGAAAATCAGGATTTTGAAGCTAGGTAACAGGTGTTGTACATGCTTTCTGCAAAGCTGGCAGCTTTGTTTCTCTGAGCAGAATTTTGATTAGCTAACTTGTTACCATTGAGGAAATAATGTTATAAATTCAAATGTTAAGAGCAGATTGCTCTACTAGGATTCTGGCTGCTAGCATCAGAATTTAGATCAAAGTTAAAAATAAAAGCACGGATGTGAAGAAGGAAGAAAATCTGAAATCCCTTATTATTTTTATTACGCAAAATAATTTAAAAAAACAAAGACAAATATTTGAATTCCCCCCCCAATCCTCATCAAGGAAGATGGCTGGACACCCAAGGAAGAGGGGCTAAAACCTATGTTTGAGCCCCATCTGTGTTGTGGTTAGCTCTGGCCCAGCTCCTGCCCCAAGGACTGTGGATGTGGGGGAGACATCCACATGCTGCAGGCCTGTTTTGCCCCCCCCCGGTGGAATCTGATGATGAAGGCTCCTCTGACCAAGAAGACATGAGTGACAGGGAGGAGGAGAGTGTGGCAGACAGCTCAGAAGGGGATCAATTATCTAGCTCCTCCTTGGATTCAGAACAAGAGTTAATGATACAGCCACGCATGCGGAGAGCGATGTATAGGCAACAACAACTGAGAGATTATTATCAAATAAAATGAGGCCACCTGTGGTTGGGTGGGGCTGTGGTAATTAGTGAGGCTGCTATAAATAGCAGCCTGTGGGTTTGGCCATTGTGGAGGATTATCTGATCGTTGTGTTTCGTGACTGCTTTACTGACTTTGACCTTTTGTGTGCTGATTTTTCCCCGCTTTGAAACTAAACCAGGGCAAAATGTGTTTCACTTTGTGAAAAAAGAAGGACTTTGAATTGCCTCACAGCG